>NW_019170469.1:599629-683509 GCF_001890805.1 Aspergillus glaucus CBS 516.65 | reverse complement strand
CACACATTAGATAGCTCGTCGCCGGCAGGCCTGCCTCTTTCCTTTTCTCTCCTCATGTTAGAATTTTGTCAGATAATCTACCAATATACTCATATTGCTCGGGACCGTCACAAGGAGTTGGGGTCTAGCTGACCAGTCTTCAATCAGGGCAAGTTGGTGAAAGGATGGATGGTGTTTAGATATTTGACGGGAGCAGTCTGTAAAGATCCAGGGCTCCTGAATTAGCACTGCATGACAGTTGTTTTTGAAAGCCAGTTGAAGCATGGTTTCATGCGCTTCCCCATTACAGCTGACATTGAGTTGGAGGATCTGTAGATGAGATAGCCTATCTAACATGAATGAGGCTGTTCTCTTGCCAGTGAGCAGCCCAAGTTTCTGGGGGACTCATTTGTAGCAGTCTGGTCTTGGAGCATATGTTGGCATGCACCTGTTTTTCTGACTGCAATGAGTTGTGATTTGGATAGTTGCTGGATGACTCCCTGTTGTATGGTAGGTCTGGTGGGGCAGTTTGAATGGTCTGCTGGGAGAGGTCCGCAGCAGTTGGTACAGCATGGGTCTGGGGTTTCATTCTCATTGGGAGAGGGATGGGTCTCTTCAGTGTGGTCTCTCTTGCTGCAGATGCGGCATCTGGGAGTGTGGGTGCAGGTCTGGGGGTTATGGTAGTCCCAGCACTGTGTGCACTGCTCTATACAAGTTTGAAAGGGCTTCTGTTTAATCTATACATTCTTGCCAAAGAGGTGGAACCACCTAGGGACTATCTGGGCCTGGGTCTCTGGGACAGCCATGATGAGGGTGCCTGAAAGCGGGTTCTTGCTTGATCAGTAGAACTTCAGAGGGGAGAGGCCTGTCTGGAGCTTGAACTCTTCCAGGGCCATATGTTCAGTTATGGGCATTTGGGCCCTGTCATAGCTAGTATACTCTTGTGGGGCATTTGGAAGGGTGAATATGGCCCAGTTCTGTTCAACTTCAGCCTTGGCTCCTTGTAGGAGGACCTCCAGCGCCTCCTTGCGTTCCATGAGAAGCTGGAAACTCAGGCCATCTTTAGGCCAGATTGCCAGGCCCGAGGGCACCTGTTGGACCTCTTTCACAGCTGCAGAACAGGTCTTGTCCAAATGCTTCCTCAGTTTATCCATAGTAGTGAAAGGGCTAGCTTGGCGGGCTGGGTGGTCTTTGGGAAGGCAGAGGAAGATGCGAGGAGGCTTCTCTGGTAGTGGTGACTTGTATGGGGCCTTGGGTTGTTTGGGTTGTGTCTTGGTGGCATTGGGTGAGGTTTTTGTAGCTCCAGCATAGCTATTGTTTGTGGGTGGAGAGGGTCAGTGTCTCTCTTCCTCTTTGGTGGGGTTACTTGTTGCCAGGTTCCTGCTGAAGTTGAGGACCAGGGTCCTGATATCCTTGCCCAAGGAGGCAGCTCCTTGTAGGCTCTTCCCTTCCCAGTCAGCGACTTTCTGGCTAATCATATTGACAAGCCCCAAGACTTCATCTCCTGTAGTCTTTAGCTGTGCTGTGCGTGAAGCCACTGCCGCTGCGATGTGGCTTTGGAGTTCCAAGCCTAAATGGCTTTGGGGAGCTTCGTAGGAGGGGGATGCAGGGGGCGTATCCCGGTCGGGCTGCCAGTTCTTGAGCGTAGGGGGGGGCCTGTATATCCTTTCCCGGTGTCTCTGGTCTCGGTCGTTTGGGCGGTCGCTTCGGGGTGGTGGGCTCACGGGGGGAAGCGGTCGGAGTCTCGTGGGCGCCCGGGGCTTCCCCCATATTGACGTCGGATATAGAATTGGTGGTAGCAGTGTCTGAGATCGGTGGCTGGCTGGGAAATCGCGAGCAGATGGTCGCGATTTTGGCGCTGTGATGTGTGTTTATAGACTTGATGTCGCTTTTGAGGGCTATTATATCACGTGTAAAGCACGTGACTACAGGACAAGCACTTTCATCCGTCTCGAATAATGGGCGAGAACGCTCCTTTGCAGCATCTCCGACCATGCAATTCCAAACTTTGAATGGTAAGAAGAACTATCCTTTGTCATAGGTTTTTGTGGGCCATCATTTTCTCACCGGAACAGGGGGGTGAACGGATTTTTTTAGGAGATAGTTTCTTCTGCCTAAGGCACTGAGCCTCATTTTTCAGACGAGCTTGATACGGCTATAGACATCAAGTCATAAGGCTACAAACCAGGAGCCCTGATAATGGAGACCGAAGAGATTTTTGCTGTGCATTCAATGCTTCATTTGATTTATCATCGCAACAAAAACCAGCACGGGAAAACAAAATGGTGGAAGTGGCTATCCATCCTCAAACGTATAACTCTGAACTTGGCGAGATCCCTCGACCAGAAACTTTTACTGCCATATGGCGGAGCTGATTCCCCTATTGAATCGCACAAGCGGTATCTGGCAATACATGTTGTGCCCAGATGTTATCTGTAAGTGGAGAATCACGCCGCGTAGGCTGTCCTAACAATGAACATGTGCTAATTCTTCTCACAGGGCATTCTCAACTGTGGTAGCCGATGGGCAATTCTCAACACTTGGAACAGTGTTGCTGGCTACACTTGCCCGTCTTACCAAGGTCACGGGGATTGACCGTGACTTGAAGCATTTGTCCCAAGCAGAGAGAAAAGAAAGCAGGATCTCTCGCCCCAACACTAAGGCTCCTCCCAAGAAAGAGGATGTGGGAGAGCTTGTTCATCGAGCCGAAGATATACCGAGGCGGGCCAAAACCTCAGAAGCCCGTAATTCACCTGCGCCAGTTACTCGTCCTCACGACACCGTCAAGAAAGCTCGGACGGTGGAAACCGAGGAGCCCAAGAAAAAGAAACGGAAGAAGAACGCTATTGACGACCTTTTTGCCGGCGTATTATAGACATACGAAGAATATACATAATTCCACCCCTAATGTTTGTAATGTGGTATCCAAGACTTGCCACAACGACTGGACTGGAAGACCAGGATTTTGATTCTATTAGATAATTCATTAACGCGCCAGGAGATCTATCTCCCCTAATACGTTAATAACAATATGATTGAGTGTAGCCCACGCCATCGTATATAGAAACTTTGGTGAGAATACTGTCCAGATGAAGAGATGAGTCCTCAACGCTGCGCATGCAGCCATCACAGACAGTAACGCTGTTGTGGCATGAAATGTCAAAAGCGAGACATGGCCCTGTTTTTCTGACCAAGTTCGGCTCGTACGGAGAAGACGAGTCGCTGAAACCCACCATATCGGGCCTGCCCAGTTACCCACGAACGTCAATAGTCCCACGAGTATGACACTATAACTGTCAATCCCGTTATATGCGCTGGAAAGGTCGACCGAGGAAATGGCATTCGAGCCACCGAACGCAAAGAAGGTCATGTACTGCGAAAGTATGGACGTAATGCTGGCTTCGATTCCAGCAATCTCCATCGAAGCGAGGATGTAGAATTGTATTCTGAATATTAAGAAGAGCGGAACGTTTGTCGCTCTCGATTGCGTGATCAAGAAAAGCGTGAGTGCCTCATGGAACATGGCATTTGACGCTGATAATCTCGGTTAGTGGATTGCCAGAGAAACAGACTTTATGACTTGCCTTTATGTTTATCGGAAACTCGTAATGTGCCACTCCTAGTGACCATCGCATATAGCACCATCAAGGCAGCTCCACAGAAAACAATCCTCGCCTGTAGCACCAGCGATACATGGCCAACTGTCTTTGCCAAGGGGCCCAGGAAAGATTCACTGAGGAGTTCAGGAGAGTCGGATGCCACAAACGTAAGTTTGAATATAAATGCAGCCAACGTCGCAAAAAGGCTAACCAGGCGCCATACCAATGAGGAAGGCGAGCTGACAAGTAGATTCTTGCAGGTGTTGGCGTATGTTAGAATAACCAGGAACCAGAGGGTGTCCTGGTGGGAAGAGAAAAAAGTCCGGGCAATGTCCGGCTCAGCGGCAAACTTCTGTCCCGTTTGATTCCATCGTCTTAGAATTCGATAGGTGATTCCGAGCCCGATTGTTCCTGCTGCAGAAAATAAAGGTAGCAATCGGCGGCCTCTGAGCTTATGATCAGAGGTGACGTGTTTACCCTGATGTCCGTTGGACTTGATGTGTAGGTAAAATATCCATCCAGTGAAGATCCAGTACCAAAACTGTTGCTCTTCCTCCACATAGCTACTAGCAAACATCATAGCGCCATAACCGAGGATGCTGAACAATAGAAATGATCCTGGATGATGGGATCTCGCTAGCAATCTGTATGTCGCAGGGAAAGAAAGCAGAACAGCAACGCCTGCGACAGAAATCCCTAGATAGAGCCTTTGGACATCGTAATTTCCGGCGGTGCTGCTCATCACATTTTGGGAGATCCTCAAAAAGCGCAAAAGAGCTGCCTGAATAGAAGCGGGCGCGTCGTCCGTATGGGGTTCTTGTAGCAGTTCGTAGATTTGGGACCAAGCGCATTGCGCTTCTTCCATATCCGTAGAAAGTCCGGATTCGCAAGTACACCGTATTGCACTAGGCTCGAAAGTGTAACTTGGAAAAGCCGCCTTTATTGTCCTCAGTAATTGCTTCGCATTTTCCATCAGAATATGGACTCTTTCGGAGCCTAGTTTCCAATTAGAGATGCCAAAAAGAAAGAAGGATAGAAAGGATGCCATACCATGATCCCACATTACCAGTAGTTCCGGGATAAAAACCCCCAAGCTATTCAATGGAATAGGCAACCCAAGGAGTCCAGCCAAAGTCGGTGTAATGTCCGTCTGCTCGACGGTACGATAGTATTGCAGTTCGTTAGTCGCTTCCACGGGGCTCTCTTTCTGAATCCCCCTAGCTTTGAATTTTGGAGACACGAAAAGCAAGGCTGCTGAAGTTTCACCAGCGGATGAACCACCATGGTTACCAGCGTCATTCATGCCGTGATCCCCGCACAGAACGAAAAGCGTTGACTGGAGATGCTCTTCCTGCTCCATGGCCGAATATACCTGGGAGACGATGGAATCCATCTCCTGTTGCTTTGACATCATGTATGGACTCGAGAAACGTCAGCACGTGCTACTTTGTTTGGGAGATAATTAATACCCTACCTTTTCGGACCTGCCTTATGTCCAATATGATCCAGTCCTAGGTAATGCATAATGAGCGCGGACCAGTCACTATGTTGAAGCTCTTCGGGAATATTGCGTGTCACATTGTTGTCAACTTCAGTGAAATCCTATGTAATGAATTATCAGCCTCTTTCGGCCCATACACAGGTGCTTGAAGTACAACTTACCGACACAAAGAAACTTGTGGTCCCATCGGCCCTATCAAACATCCCAGGAAAGAGCTTGAGCCAGGTATCATCGCCATACATAACGAGTCTATCATCTCGTGCTTTTAGCTGAGCGAGCCACGTGTCTTGGTAGGCGAGAGTAGAGGATGTATCGGACTCGGCGATGTTCAGGATTACGTCTAGGAACGACGGAACCGATCCTGTCGTTATAGCTTTCAATCGAGGCATTGTGACCGTTGGAGAGCTCGCATGAGCGGTAAACGGGAGCGCGGCACCAGATCGAATCAAGCTGTAGGAATAAGGGCCAGAAGTATTAGACAGAATGATGTGATGATCCTAGGATTGTTGCTGACCTTTGGGCAAAGGCAAATCCCGAATTACTAGAGAAGGCAAAATCGCTATCATTGCTTTTAGCTGTAGGTGTACTGAACCCTATTAAAAAACAATCGTACCTGCGCAATGCATCCACCACCATGAAGATGACTTTATTAAATATTGCGGGTGGCCTACTACCGCCATTGGCCTCCTCAAACGTCGCTAACCCTGGAAGCAATGGTTTGTACGGAAAGAACCCCGATGAAAAGACCAGAATGGCTACTGGAATAAGTAAATTGGCAAGCCATATTGCCCAGTTGCATGGGAGAACAGCCATCCTTCGGAACGAATCGAGTCTACCAGGGGGGTATCAGGCGCATAGAACCAACCCCAAGCTGCGGCGCTTCAATTGGAACGAGTGAAAGGTGTCATCAAGGATATAAAATAGGATAGCAGCAACACAAAACGAAAAAAGAATCTGTTGTGCACTGAGTACACGATGTTGAAGAACCCCCCATGATGGGCGAGACCAAGTCCATTGCGGAAACCACACCGCCTGCCGTTTATGAAAAAATGTATACGGAGTATCTCACTGCTAATGCTAATATCTGATCGCTTTTACCACTTAAATCATATTTCTAGTAATCGAGAGTTCATATAAACAAACAATGTTATCCGATAACTCGTTGAAATGGATGATATGACAAGACATGGTGGTTTCTTTTGGTATCATGACATGCAAAGAAAAACAAGACCAACTCCAAACACCACAATCATGATATTATGATTCCAATCTCCAATCACTTTTCTAGCGCGTAGAGACTCGTTTTACTTTCTCCTCGTGGCCTTCGCCTTGGTTGCACTCGACCGGAAAACAATGGAGTTCTTTTCGCGTTTTTGAATGCGCCCCGATTTATTAGAGCGGCGTTTGGTGGATGCGCCGGTTTTTCTGTCAATATCCATATCTTTTCATGAAGTTAGCATCAATTCTAGATATACGCCTGAGAACGAGACTGAAAAGTAGGTTTTTTTTTTTTTTTTTAAAAAAAAAAGGGGGTCATAACAACCTTCACTTGCTTCGGGCTTTTCGGCGTCTGCTGGTTTATCTGTGACATGAACATGAGCATACAAAACAAGGACAGCTGTGGGCGACTGTCTTACCCGTCTCAATAGCATCTTCCTTGTCCATCTTCTCATCTTGCGGAGGCTTTGGCTGGGAGGCGAGGTCCTGCAGCTTTGCAGCAAGTCTTGCTGTCCGCGCATCAGAGACAGGCCCGAAGACTGTTGCTCGAAGCTTTGCATGGTTGCGCTTCATAACGCTTGCGCGAGCACTCTTGGCCATTTTTATTTATTTTTTATTTTTCTTCTTGACTGGCAAAAAAAAAAAAAAAAAAAAAAACAATGATATGGAAATAAAAAAGAAAAATCAATGAAGAGAAAACGTTGACCGAGACTGAGGCGTTGATACCTTTTTTGCCCTTTCTTTTTCTTTTTTTTTTTTTTTTACACTCTCCGTTGCTTTATGTCATCAATGGCCATTGTCGGAGAACATGCTCCTCAACCTCCGAGATCATTGCCGCCGCAGCTCAGTCGCATTCATTCTCTCGACCGCAATCATGTCAACCTCGCTGATTATCACCATTCAAATGGAACAATTATAGTTTCTTCAACTTGCTAGCTTCCAATTACGGAGAATACGCTAGAGGAATACCTCGGAAAGGGCGAAAAGAGAGAAAGAACAGGAGGGATTGAGATGTCTCTCCCCGAAGACACCAAAAGTGTGCTTTTCTTAAATTCATATGCTTCTTGACGACGCTTGGTGTTTTTTTTCGATCGCACCCGCTCTGTTGACCTGACAATGGCCTCCACCGGTCAATTTCCCGACCTCCAAAGCGTTATCGCTTTGGTCAAAACACTGACAAATGCACAGCTCAAAGACATTTTGAGGAGTGAAGCGCTTGCTGTCTCTGGAGTAAAAGCGTCGCTCCAGCTTCGTATAATTGACTGTTTGTAGCAGCACCTCCCTTTGTCTTTTTGCGATCCTTAGAAATGAAGCAAATGCTAACCATTTCCCCTCCAACATAAAAAGTCATTGAAAGGCTCGCCCATACCGACCAAACAGCTCGTTACGATGCGTTGAGAAAATTTATTTATACCACAGCAAATCGCGTAATGCCTGCCGTCTCTTCGACACCGTCATACTCTCAATACCAGCCGCCTGCGGTTTCGCAATCTATCTCAACACAACCTAGATCATCTCCTCTGAGTATACCAATACCGTCACTCGGATTTACGTCGGGTACATTCTCAAGTTGTCTCCCCCAACTCTGTGTCGGTGACCATCGCTTATACAATCCTAGGTCGGTTAAGTTTCAAGGACAGTCCGTTTTACACAATATTGGAACCTCTTACCTCAACAGTGGAGTGTAAAGGTGAGTCCTACCATTGCTGTACAGGTTGTCGTGGCATCACAGATCTAACATCACCAAGTACGGGAACAAACGAGAGACAGTATAGAACTAAAAGTCGTCCTGAATTCTACCGTAGCCTCTAGGCTACAGACAGATTCGAATTGTCGGGTTATGGTGTACTGTGCTGCTGACACTGGTCTCAACCAGTATACCAAGTCCGATGTTGCCTTTCCCCATCAAGTCGAGCTGAAAGCCAATCTCGACGAGGTGAAAGCTAACCTGAGAGGTCTCAAGAATAAGCCCGGCACGACCAGACCAGCGGATATAACAAGTCATATTCGCAAAAAGCCGGGTTACCAGAACAATATTGTGATGACATACGCCCTCACGCAAAAGGTATGAGCCGATGAATATGAATATGTACAAATCAAAGGTTTTCTTTTCTTTTTGCTGACAGGCCGAGCAGAAGTTCTTTGTTGTCGTCAACCTTGTCCAGCGGCACCCTGTTGATGACTTGGTGGCGGAGTTGAAGGCGAGGAAAACAATTTCGAGGGAACAGGTGATGCGAGAGAGTAAGGATGACCTAAAACCCTTACCCACTCTCTTTCTCTCTTTTCTAACAGTCGTCAGTGAGGAGTAGAGCGGATGATTCGGAGATTGTTGCCACTTCAAGTGTCATGTCATTGAAATGTCCTCTGTCTACGCTTCGGATTGACGTTCCTTGTCGTTCAGTGGTGTGCACGCATAACCAGTGCTTCGATGCTTCCTCGTTTTTGCAACTGCAAGAACAAGCACCGACCTGGACATGTCCCGTGTGTTCCAAATCTACTAGTTTTGAGTCTCTGCAAGTTGACCAGTAAGTTATCTTCCATGTGTTCGATGCTACATTACTGACAGGGCAGGTATGTCGATGACATCCTCCATTCAACGTCTACAGATGTAGAACAAGTTGTCATCGAGCCCGATGGAACATGGACTACTCCCAAAAGCGAGGACACTACAAGAGCCAACGGTGCTCCCCATCCCACGTCAGACGATGACGACTTAATAGAAGTCAATGAATCTGGGTTCACGCCCGTCAAACAGGAGCCCGTTTCAACAACATTATCCTTGCAACAAACGCCAATACAATCAAGAGAGCCGTCCTCGGCACCTTCCGCTGCCCGTCCTTCAACCAATAAAAGACCCGCGGCGCAAGTTATTGATCTCACTGCAAGTGACGATGAAGAAGATCTTCCTGTGCGGCCGGCAAAACGCCCTGCGCTAAATGCGCCCAGCCACTCATTCCCAGCACTGCCTTCCTTTAGCAACGGCTATACAAATGGACAAGACTTCCCCCTTTCGAGCCAGACCAATTATTCAGATACCCCAAGCCAGCTTGGCGGCTACGATAGATGATTGCTTGCATATTTGGAACGGTGTCACGGAGTACTGGATTTTCGGGTTTTGATAATCGCATGTGGTTTACCTGGTGTTCTCTTGTGGTTTTGTTAGGCAAAGATAATATGGGAGATGTAAAGCATCAGTGAAGCCATCTGCTCTCATATTCTACTTTATCCACTCCGTCATTCATTGCTTCTCTTTAGTCAATGGTATCCTATGAAATAGGGTTACATTGCGACTTGTTTGCATTTGACGTTGAAATGCTGCGATATTCAGCAGCTCAGTGACTAGAACTAGCGCTTCTTAATTTTAAACAATCTCTTTTTCCTTTCAAATTCTGCTAAAGAGTCTTTGAATAAATTGGACTGGACATAATACAAACATAACTGTAGAAGACTAGATGTATGTAATCGGCGGGACGTCGTCGAAGGCAGATCGCGGATCGCGGAGAAGCTACGGCGACGGCCATTGACATCCATCAGTTACCTTTCTCCCCCCAAGAGCTAAACAAACTACAGACCTTACCAACCAGCGAACCGGAAATACGTGACCGTGAAAACACACTAAAATCTTCCCCTCTCATCTTCAATCAATCCGTTCCTATCCCCGACACGTCCAGCAACACCAGCATAACCACCGTCCGCCGCGATGTCATTCGACGCCCCCAGTTCCCCTTTCGGTCCCTCCGACCCCCAAGCCCACCTTCTCAGCGCCTCATGTCTCGATCTACTCCTGATAGAGCTGGTACCTATGGCGGAGAGGCTGGCGAAAGAGCTCTCCACGAATGACGGCAAGCAACCGGATGACGAGGAGGTTAGAGAAACGACATTCTTTCGCCTTGAGTCGCTTGGGTATAGAGTTGGACAGGGTCTTGCAGAACGGTAGGTGTGAACGGAGGCCATACATTGGTTATATTGCGTCTGCTTGTGCGCATAGGGGAATTGGTCACCTGTGCCCGAATACGTTATGTGTACATATCATGGCTAACATATGGGATCTTGGATTATTCTACGAGTAGATTCTCCCGCGACCGTCCTCGTTTTGCCGATAACCTCGACGTAATCAAATTCCTATGCAAAGATCTCTGGACAATTCTATTCCGGAAGCAAGTCGATAATCTCAAGACAAACCATCGGGTACGTCAACGTGGACTTCTGGACCCGCGTGATAAGGGGACTTCGCTGTGTGATTACGAGAGCTAATGCGCTTTCATGCAGGGTGTCTATGTTCTAACTGATCAATCTTTTCGTCCATTTGCGAGAATGAGCATGGCTGCTCGGACGGAGGCTGTAGCTATGGCACAAGCGGTAGGGACCGTCTATTTAGTCCTCACTCTCGTTCAGGAAGCTAACAATGCACCGGTATAGTACTTGTACTTCCCATGCGGCGTTATTCGAGGAGCTCTCGCAAACATGGGAATCAGCACTTCGGTACAAGCAGAGACTTCGGAGCTGCCGGCGGCGACATTTCAAATAAAGACCATCCAGTCCAAGCCGTGAAAGCAGATGCACGATGGAGCTCGCCTGCAACAATCCCCGGGAGTTACAACAAAGGCCTACATCGCACTGCTGCAGGACAGCTATACCAGGCCAGGTGCTCGGGGAACCCCGTACGATTCAATAACCAACTGTCTACTTTTACATGAGTTGGAAAAGGACAGATAAAACTATTTCATTTCATTTCTGCATAGCGTGCGTTACCGGAATGACCGTCGGCCATATTAATTTCACCGTCTAATACATATCATGCGTTTAAAGCCTATCTTTCCGTGATATCAATGATTAGTGAGGCTCTTTCCACGTCCGCCGATGAATGGGATCCGGCGGTAATAAGTGATATACCGACTGTAAAGCGGGGATAAACGGGGGTAGGCATTTACTTTGGTGGGGGGTTCTTGATGAAGTCGATGCCCTTTTCGATGTTGCCCTTGAGGCCCTTGGTGCAAGCCTCGAGGAGCTTCTTCTCCTGGTCAGTGACACCGTTGAGCACGTTGGTGACCTTTTCGGCACCATTGGCCTGTATATAGTGTTAGCTAGACTTGTCTATGTTTCGCTACACGCGGATGGACATTGCTTACCCCGAGAGTCACAAGAGTAGAGAAGAATTCGACACCAGTTGCCTTGGCGATCTCGTCACCACCAGCAATGCCGGGCAGGTAAACGAAAGTCGGCTCGACGATACCAGCCTCACCTCTGAGAGCCTTGATAACAGCCTCGGCGAATCTAATGGGATGGTCAGTTCTGATGATCACTGTTTTCTGGTGAAAAAGTTGAGTTCGAACCTGTAGCCAGCATAAGCCATAGACAGGGTAGCGGAACCAGCGCCATCCTTGGCCTGGACAACCTCGTCACCACCAAATTGGACACCTGCAAATCACGTCAACAGATCTGAAATCGAGCAGTTTGAAGAAAAAGACTGTATGTTGGGACTTACGGTTGATAAGAGCGTCATACTTGTCAGCGGGGATGTTCAGGGAGGGGGAAGCCTTGCTGAAGAGGGGGACAATGGTCTCGCCAGAGTGACCACCGACAACAGGGATCTGGGCCTTGGAGGGGTCCTTCTGGCCAGAGTATTCTTGGACGAAGGTCTCAGCGCGGACAACGTCGAGGGTGGTCACACCGAAGAGGCGCTTAGGGTCAAAGACGCCAGCGGCTTTGAGCACCTCAGCGGCAATAGGGACGGTCGAGTTGACGGGGTTGGAGATGATCAGGACGAAGGCCTTGGGGGAGAACTCGGCAATGCCCTTGACGAGGTCGCGGACAATGCTGGCGTTGACCTTGAACAGGTCATCACGGGTCATACCAGGCTTGCCTAAAATCGAAGAGTCAATCAAAAGACCACGAGCCAGCAATTAAAAAAAGTACTAACGGGGAATGCCAGCAGGGATGACAACAACATCAGTGCCAGTAAGAGCGTTCTTCAAGCCGTCATCCTTGGGCAAGTATCCGGAGATTTTCTGTCACGCATGTTAGCACAGACGAAGCTGAGCAGACACCGGGAGAACACCAGATATTATCACGTACAGCGACGGAGGAGATGTGAGAGAGATCGGCAGTGACACCGGGGGTGTTGACGACATCGTAGAGAGCAAGCTCGTCAACGAGAGGGCATGCCTTCAGGAGGAGAGACAAGGGCTATAGGACGAGGAATGATGATTAGTTTCTCGACAGAACAGATAGAGACGAGGGAATCGAACCTGGCCAATGCCACCCGAGGCACCAAGAACAGCTGTCCGGAACGAGAGTCAGTAAAGAGCGTTGTTATATCTAGGATAAAGGGATGGAATTGATGCTAACCAGCTTTAACCATGATGGATGATGATTAGACAGATGGGGGAATTAAGATGGGAAATCTGTCTTTGATGATGGATAACGAAGAAGAGGTAAGTCAGTGATGAAAAGGAAGGAGGACAGCTGGGACAGGACTATAAGAAGGGAAAGCTGCCGGGCGGAGAGAAGGAGGGGTTCATCCCACCACGCGGGGAAAGCAAAGAGCGTCACGGTGAATCAAACGGGCAGTGACTTGTAGCCAAGTACTCACCAGACACAGTCTAAAAAGAAGCAATTTCTAGGTAAGGAAAAGAATCTACAGAGGATGATTACACGATGGTACAGAGGGTATTTATATCCCAAATCCCTCCAAGAGACGGGGGAGGAAATCGGACTGGGCAGATCACATGTGGAGAGGGTGGGAAAGCTCTGTCTTCTCCGGCTATCGATAATAGTAGACAGGTACCCTTATGGACGCTTCCCCCCCAACGAACAACCAATTGTAACACGCTGAATTCCCGGCAATTTTCGCGCTGTCGTGCCCTCGAGACTAATTGAAGTCATCCCCGACTATCAAAGCCGAATCCATCCATCACTGACCTAGTCTCTCTGTCGGGAAAAGGCGGGAGAACCGCAAGACCGACGGCAAAGAAACGGGCAGTTCTGACTATGGAACCAGTAGAAGTATCTCCCTTCGGCCCGACGAACGGCCTGCGAATTCGATAAAGAGACGGCAGTCTACATGCGTAGATGTCAACCAGGCTGATTATTTTCCCGAGGTAAGTTGAGAGCAAAATAAAAGCGCTTATGACGATATTCCCTCTCCATAGTGCCTTACTCCGGATATCCATATCCATATGGTGCTTTCTTCTGAGCTATTTTTTTTATGATTTTTCTCTTGTTTTTGTTCGATCCTGGTGGGAAAGAACCCGGTAGCATTACTGCTAAATTACATGGACGCCTTTGCCCTGGCCCAGCATGGCGCTGTCATGATTCTTTCGAAAAACACGCCCATCCTTTTATATGACCCTTCCGTCTCCGGACAACTCAATAGACCATTCGTTCTTTAAATTTACTCCGACTTCTCAGCGGCGGCCTTCTTGGCCTGAGCACCACGGGGCTTCCTGGCGGTAGTCTCCTTCTTGGACTTCTGCGCGCGGCGGATGGCGCTGACACGGGCAATAGCGTCCTCACGGATGTCAGCACGGTAGCCGTTCTTAGCGGTGGCGTCGGCAACACCCTTGTAGATCCTGATCTCCAGTAAGCCCTGTCTGACACGTCGCGGTCCTCACTCGTTCCAGCACAGTGGTCTGAATCTCCCCAATGAAAATAGGTAGTCTCTGCTTACTTGCGGGTGGAGGTCTTGGGGCCGTAGTTCACGTTAACGAAGGTCTTAGCGGGCTGCTGGGGGGCGCCGGTCTTCTTGGTGGTGACGGCAACACCGCCGTTCTCGGTAGCCTGAACACCAATGGCCTGAAAGATTGGAAAACCAAATCATCAATACTCCGTCCAAATGATGTTCAAAGATAGCGGGTGAGCCGTTGGGTTTCGAGAATTACCTTGCTGTTGGCGTAACCAGCGTACTATATTGAAAAGCCAAGATCAGCCATCCATCACCCAGACAAATGCGACCACAGACTAACAGTCTTCCTGACTGGTCGCCTGTACATTTCCTCCTTCATACCTTGTAAGAGTGCTGGTTCTGCAAGTTCAGAGGGTCACGGGAGAGCTGGGGTCTATCAGCGCCACGGCCCTTGACAAGGAAGGAGTTGCTGTTGCCTATTCAAAGCAAGGAAATCGGAATTAGCCAGCGCTCAGTAACTTAAAATGTACCCGGCGAAAAAGCAGCGTGTGTAGTGGATTGTCGTTTTGTGGAAATCGATCAAATTGGTATTTTTGGACCTTATAAAATTCGCCGGGTGTTGAGGGTTTGCGTAGAGATGGGACATACGGGTGAGCAACCAGACGAGGTCGTTGGAGACGTTGGTGACGGCGGCCATTGTGGGGGTCTTTGATTTGAGCTGGTAAGGGGGTATAGAGAGTGAACAGGTCGAAGTCGTCGCAAATCTGATATACCGGAATTGGTCGTAATTGTTGTGTGCCAACGCCAAGAATTGCGGTTCGAGAGGCCGCAGAACTCGCTAAGCAGGCCGTTTAGGGAATAGACCGGCGGGTATTATTGCCTTATTTATCAGGCCATAAAAAGGCAGCCGTGCAGGCAGCCTGATATCATGTCTTGCGCAGCCTCTCATTGACATATCAGTACGTACCACTTCACTAGTCTGAATACGCCTCATGCATCTGGCCAGGGCAGACTCCTGCCAGTCCAGCGATTTATTATTGCCCAACTCCTGTCTCTGAGAACGTGTTCTCCAGCAGAAAATAACCATCCCAAACATTCCTTCTCTCTCTTCTACTACTTTGCGCCGCCGACTTCCGCTCTAACCGGAAAGTGGGATAAGAACAAGAGGAACTGGTATTCCATCGTCGTTCGTTCGATCCAGTCTTTGAAACACAAACAAGTCCAGTTCGCCATGGCTTATTTCCTTTATTTTCTTTCTTTTTGCGTTATCATCTGTGGTACAGGTATGATCTTCTCTAAAGCATGCGGGTTCTCCAAACTAGTGCTAATCAGACCATGTCATTTTAGCGCTTTACCTCACTCGGTCTCGATGGCTACCGCTACTCCCAGTCCCCGATTACATCTATCAGCGTCTTCCCCCTAGCTTCACCGGCGATCTAGAAGCCGGTCTCTCATCGTCACAGTTCGACATCACAGCTAATGTTGCAGACGGCGACCTGAGAGCGGGACTGGACGAGACCGGAAAGCTCGAAGTCAAGAGGATCATGAAAAGCCAGAAAGTTGACTTCGATGAAGCTCGTCGGTTATATACCCAGCAGCGATTCGCCAAACACAACATCGGTCCTGACGGCCGGCCCAGGGACCCGAAGTTCGTTTCGTTTTCATAATCATTCTCTCTTTGGTGCAACTATAGTTGCCCTGTAGTCTTTCATTTCTTTTAGCTTGCGCACTCGCTTCTTCCTTTCCTTTCTTTTCTTTTGACAACCATTACTCTGCCATTACACGCATTCGCTCTCCTGTATCTTTGAGGTTGAATGAAATATCCCAAGCTTCAGGTTATCCGATTCAAACTAGTATTATTGTCCATTACGCGAAAGGGTATTTACTACTTAGATCAGCTTATCCAAATTCCCATATGAAAGACCCGTTGCGATATGCATTATTCAACGAATTATAACTAGCAAAGCTGTTGCTCGCTAGACAAGCGGAGTGACTGGTTTCGGGTATTGGTGTATGCGGCAGCAATAAACTTAGGTCTCTTCGGATCGTCATATCATATCAGATTATCCTACCTATATGAGTGATCTTCTGGCGCAATCCTAGATGCTGATCACCGCCCCCTGCCAAATCCAGCTGGCTGGAATCCCTGTGGCAGCGGAGGCGGGGGCCCAGGGGTTCCTGCCGGGGGTCCGAAACCTGGAGGCGCAAAGCCCGGGGGCGATGCTGCTTGCGGTGGGAAAGGTGGTTGTTGGCCAGGACTCGCAAAACCTGGAGGTACAAACCCTTGTGGTGGCCCTCCATAACCAGCCTGGGAAGGAGGAGGTCGCGCAGGCAATCCTGGAGGCGGCGTCGCCAGAGAGGTCGCAGGAGGTACGGGTCGATTCGGCTGGGGAGGAGGAATGCTTTGGAAACCAGCGTTTGCAGGTGCCACGGGGGGTGCTGTACTCATCGGCCGGGATGCATCGCCATTTGCCATTCCTGTTGGCATGACGGGTGGTGTCGGGGCTGGGAATGGGGGCGGTATTTGTTGAGTTGACGGGCGGACATTGTGCTTGCGAGCCTGTGCGGCCAACGTTCGCTCGGCTTCATCACCGTGTCTCTCGCCCTTTCCATCCTTCTTGTACGCGTACTGTACGGAGACTTGCTTGTTCATGAGATATTGCCCGTTCATGTTCGTGATCGCCGCATCCGAAGACTCAAAGTCGCCAAATGAGACGAACCCATAACCCTTGGACAGATTGTTGTCATCCCGTGCAATCTAGCAACAATTAGCGACTGCTTTAAGAAAACAAGAACTGGGGCCGGGTAGGAACGTACCTTCGGCAGACTGGTCAAGCTTCCAAAACGGCCAAATGTATCATAGAGAACCTGCTCTGTAATCATGGGGTCGAGATTTCCAACGAAGAGCTCCGCCCCAATTTCCACGGCCTTTTGCTTATCGGCGGATGCCTTGTTCACGCGTATGGGTTTTCCGTATAGACGAATACCGTTCATTATTCGCGACGCGTATTCCGCATCCTCCTCACTGATAAATTCCACAAATCCATACCCTTGGTGCGACTGGGTGACTCGGTCTTTGGGTAGGTGGACGTTCACGATGCGCCCGGCCTGCAACATCAACTCCCATACTAGGCTATCTGAGATTCGCTCATCGAGATTACCGATGTAGACGGTTGCTTCCTTATCTTGCTCCCTATAATGTTGTCAGCGCTTCATGTGTGTCTGCACATTTAGGAAGGGCCATACCAATGTCTTGCGCCGGACATGACGCCGATGGTTCAGTAAAAAGGGTCAAATATTTGGGCAATTTTATCGCAAATAGAAGACGTAGTTGAGTTCAGTAATTGAATTACTAAAGAAAAAACGAACTAGATGCGCAAAAGTGTGTAGAAGTCGATAGTATTGGAGAAATACAAAGCTTGGGGTGATCGCATGAAGAAGAACAGCCTTTATCGGCGGCCGCTTTTTGCCTGGCGGAAAACTTTTGTAGCTTGACAGGAAAGTATTCCTCCGCTCCGCCATCCTTCCGCACACTCTCGCCTTTCCTCGCGACGTTTTCTTTTCCTTTGATATCGGTTTCTCAAGGTTATTTCACGTCAGATTTTCTTCCAAGATGTTCCAATTCTCCGAAGAGACCAAGGTTAGACTGCTGCGCTCCGCCGACTCAATTCGCTCGGATTGCTAACTTCCCTCCCAGGAGCGCATCTCCAAGGTCATTGATGTCTCGCGGGTCGCTATCCACTAGTGAGCTATACCTTAGAAGAAAGCCAGGCTTTGAGAATTCACAGCACTGACGGTATATCGCGCAGCGGTTACCTTCCTCTGATTGTCTACCTTGGTATGTCTTTCAATTCATGTGTGTATAGGAAGTCGGGACGGATACTGACCAAATAAATCAGGCTACACCTACAGTGAACCGAGACCAACTCTCTTCAAGTACTACCCCTGTCTTCTCGATCGACCGACGTTCGAACCGACTAACCCCGCGATAGGTTGTTTTCGCCGCTTGCTTAGATCAGTTCCGGGATCATAGACGTTTATGAAACCCGTGTATGAATAAATGGCTTTCGAGACACCTCTTCTCTCTACTTTCTACGGAACATTCGGAATATCATGTTGTGACCATGCGGAGACCGCTGGGGACTCGGTTGTCTTGATGGTTTTATAGTGCTGGTGTCTGGGAATTAAATTGGCACATGTGTATTTTTATGCAATATTCTGGTTCGGACATGTTTTGCACTGGTTAATGAAGACATTTTCATGATACTTCTGTTCATTCTGGGCATTTCAAGCGACTTGTGTGCTTTGCGAGGGTTCTCGCATATCAGGTACAATAACCCGGGCAGACGAGTAATCGTAGATGCCAAAGCCGTTCGATTTATACTCCAGTGTGGATTTGAATATACCTATAAAGTAAATCCTGCATGCATTGTTCAAGCATGACCTCGGCTTCGGAGTAGATATTTCGGCCCGCTAAACTAAATTGCCCGGACCAACAAAATCATTTCCATTTATGACTTCAACATCTCTAAATTCACACACCACCAACCCTACTAAAACTAGACCAACCCGCACTGGACTCGAAAGGTTCATGACCGGTCAAGATGGTCTATCGCCATCCTTTGTGGAGACTTTAGCGGGATTCACAGCAGGAATAGTGTCTACACTTTGTCTGCATCCATTGGATTTGGTCAAGACCCGACTGCAGGGTAAGCACTGGCAATAACGCCCATATGCAGGGGCGGGGAATTAAGCTAACATTTCTCTCCCAATTCTCAGTCGATCGGTCCTCATCTTCCCGAATTGGCGGTTCATTCCGAGTTATCCGTGACATCTCTCGTCATGAGGGTGGCGTCGCTGCGTTCTATCGGGGATTGAGTCCCAACATCATAGGGAACTCTACCAGCTGGGCGCTCTATTTTCTGTGCTATGGGAAGGCCAAAGAAGTTGCGCGGACGTTTCGCGCACATGATGGGCAGGATCTCACTTCGTCCGACTACTTTGCGACGTCGGGAACGGCGGGTATGGATATGCCATTGCGAAAAGAGAGACCAGCGGACTAACTCTTACGAATAACTAGGTCTGCTCACGGCTATCCTAACCAATCCGATCTGGGTAATCAAAACCCGCATGCTATCCACGGGCTCACGAGCACCTGGTGCATACTCCTCCGTTGCGACTGGCGTGAAGCAGATTCTCCAGACCGAAGGTGTCGCCGGTTTCTACCGGGGACTTCTCCCCGCGCTTTTCGGTGTCAGCCATGGCGCTCTACAATTCATGGCCTACGAGCAGTTGAAAATTTACCGCTCTAAGATGACCACCATGCCAACCACTTTCTCCTCCGACAACGACACCGCCAAAAACCCAGATCAAAGACGCACACTCGGAAACATCGACTTCTTCGTTATCTCCGGTCTCTCCAAGACGTTCGCCGGATGTGTGACATACCCCTACCAGGTTCTACGGTCTCGTTTACAGACCTACGATGCTCATCTCGTGTATCGGGGCGCGAGTGATGCGATTGTGCAGATTTGGGCCCGTGAGGGTCTGGCGGGATTCTACAAGGGTCTGGGACCGAATCTGTTTCGGGTGCTGCCCAGTACGTGGGTGACGTTTTTGGTGTATGAGAATACTAAGGTGTATTTGCCGCGGTTGGTGTCTTGATAAAAAGTGTATATGTGTGTACGATACTTCTCTTAGGCCCTCTCGGGCTTGTGTCTTGGAGCAAAACTGGATTCCCTGCATCTTGATATGCTATGCAAGTCTCACAATGGCACGTGTATGACCGCGGACCAAATAGTAGACACTTCCTGTACAACCGGCGATACCGTCATGCTGGTCTTTTGTCCCTAATCCATGCAAAGGGCAATTCGCTATGACCAACCAGTATACACAGTATTACAGAGTTTACATTGGTGTCAGATTACATGACAGCGACGTAGATTAAATGGGGCCATTAAAAGCAAAATCGAAACTTTATCTCGTGCAAATCATCCTGCATCTATATGCATCTTAAACTCGATCCCACTCCCGATCACGATTACTGTGGATCTTGTTCGATCTACGAAGTATTCCATATTCCTAAGTAAAAGGCCACGATCTGACTGACAGTTCCATGCAAATAAAGATACCTGACTAGCTGGTTTGACGTTAATGCAACAGAAAACAACTCCAGCGCTAGTATATACTGCAATATAGCATGACAAGATCAAATGACATGACATGACATGACACGTCTGCTATCCCTCCTCTGTTGAAACTTCTATCTCTAGCATTGAAACAAAATGAAACGAAACGAAATGAGACCATTGGATATATCAACTCCGAAACCTGACTCTGGGCTTGGAAAATCAAGATGGCAAAACAAACACAAACGAGCATACAGGATTGGTATCATATGAGCATAACATCCGAAACATCAATGATAACATCGCCGAAACGGTATAACAGGTAATTCAAAACAAAAGTAATTGGTATATGGGTATTTGAAAAAGGGAAAGAAGAAGAGAAGAGAAGAGAAGAAAAAAAAAAAAAAAAAAAAAAAAAGAAAGAAGAAAGTAAGAAGGGCACTAATGCTCCCTCCTAGCCAGATAGTAATGCGCCATGTCATCCTCATCACTGCTCCCGGTGTACGTCGAAGAGGCATACTCATAGCTCTCCCGACGCATCTGATGATGGTCATCAGCCTGGAATCGTCTTCCCGAGGACACGGATGAAGAATATTTGGAAGAAGGCGAGATCTTGCGATCCTTGCCCCGGCCCTTGATCCCCTTGTTACTATTCTTGTATAGCGCGGCAAAGTAGCCCCATAATTCTCGGTCTTGTGGGTTCATGAAATCTCCATCGACTGTGGTTGCGAATTTGGCGGTTAGAGTCTGAAGGGTGGAAGCGTGAAATTTGTTTTGGTGGGACTGTTGGATATATTGATGGTTAGAACCTGACATGTCCAATATTAGGCACAAAGAAAGAAAAGGAGGGACTAACCTTGAGGTTGCCAAGCTGGGTGAACTGCTTTCCGCAGTTGTCCAAGAGACATCTGAAGGGCTTTTCTTCCCTGTGGGTGATCTGGTGCGCGCGGACGTTGCCTCGTTGGGCGAAGCGTTTGTGGCAGATATCACACGAGAAGGGTTTTTCTCCGGTATGACGGCGTTGGTGAGTCTGAGGCTAGGTTAAATGACAGTTCAATGTAAAGGGAAAGTTTTGGTAACAACATACCCTCAAATTGCCTAGTTGCGAGAATCGTTGTCCACAGCCGGGTTCCTTGCAGAACTGAAGATATTGTTAGCCAACACTCCTTTACTTGGTCCAAAGGATAAATACTCACAAAAGGCTTGTCTCCAGTGTGTGCTCTCATATGGATATCCAAATGAGTCTTCTGAGCGAAACTCTTCCCACAGTGCGGAAGCGTACAGGTGTACTTTCGTCTCTTCCCAGACCGGGACATCGGCTCGTCAACCATCAAGCCCCCACGAGGAGTCATAGACGACGCCGCAGGCATAGGATAACTCGGAGGAGAGAAAACACCGGCATTCCCGTGGGTCAAATGCTGCAACGGGGGCAAAGACTGCTGAGTCGTTGTTGGCTCAGAACTAGCCCGGGACTGGATAGCCTTCATAAGGACATCGACATTCGTAGAGAAATCGATCTCGCTGGCAGACTTGTCCTGTGACGCTGCTCCGTTAGTGGTCTGTTGAGACACAGAAATGGCCTTTACCAATGAGTCTTTGCCCACTTGATTGATGGCATTTTTTGCTGGTCGGATGTCGGGAACGCCCTGAAACGGCGGTGATTCTGATGACAGACGGACAGGCTGCGGGTGAAGCGGTGGTTGTTGAGGAGCTGGGACGAAGAAATGCGGTTGGTACGAGCTGGTATGGGGTTGAGATGGCGCTGGTGGCAGCGTTGGCTGCTGCGGTTGCTGTTGCGGTTGCTGTTGCTGCTGCGTGTGGTGATGCTGATGAGGGTTGCTGAGAGGAGGAGGCGGGTGATGCTGAGGATGCTGAGGATGTTGAGAATGCTGAGAATGCTGAGAATGACCAAAGCTGTACGGGGCAGTAGAAGACGAGTGGAATGACAGAGGAAAAGAGGTGGTCGTAGGATAGAAGTAGTTAGAACTCATGTGAGGATGGAGAATACGACGAGAAGCCATGGCGCCCACTGGATGCCCGGGGAATTCGTAAGACACGGGCTCTGCGGTTTCCATCTCGACGGTCTTGTGTTTCCTTCTCGTTGCTTTTGAACCCTGTTCCTGATGCTGTCTCTTAAGGGTTGAGGATGCAGAATCAGCAACCCTAAGACAGACAACTGTCCAGAAGAGTACAGTTCAGCCGTTGTTTTGTCTCTGAAACAGACAGATCAATGCGGATGGATGAGTGAGAGAGGAAATAAGCAATAAAAAAAAGCTGAAAAAGAAAGTCCGGTATAGAACAGTCAAAAAGCAAAGAAAAGGTTAAATAAATGTAGAAAAAGAAAGAAAAAACCCCGCGAATGCGCCTGTGCCTGCGTTTGGGTCTGAGTCTTATAGATCTAGAGATCGATGCGAGAGAGAAGTGAAGAAGAGAGATCAAGTTGGCAGTATTAGGGTCTGGTCTGTGGTGTAGGTATGGAGTAGTATGTACGGAGCAGTAGAGTCTGGATTATGCACCGACGAGGCGATCCCGAAGTTGATATACATTCCGGCTCTTACAGCCAACCCACTTCGGCACCCTTTTTTTTTTTTTTTTTTTTTGCTTCTACTTTTTTTTTTTTTTTAAAAAAAAAAAAAATTTCATACTGTTTTGGACCCAGGACAGTGGAAGCAGCGGGGTGGACTGAATGACAGGGATCAGGCCAGTTTGGACTCGTAGTTGAGCTGAAATGGAAGTGTCCAATGAGAAAATTCAAAGACGGGACGATCTGCAAAACATCAGACAAACAAAATCATCATAATTAAAATAAAAATAAAAATAAAAATAAAAATAAAAAAGGAGAGCTTAATGTTTGATGGTATTTACCCGTACATACGTAGTTACATACAGTGTTATAATATCCAACCCACGTCAAGTGGAGCCGAGTCTTACAGATACACACATACCAAAATACAAATACAGTAGTTTGAGGCCGGCCAATCGCGGAAGCTGAGAGGACATTCCGATCGGGCTGACAATCACGCACCGAAGTGACGGGACTCGATAGTTCGTGGTCAGTAATGCAGTTGTTTGCAGTACTCCGTACTCTGTACAAGATACAAATATGCTAGTTTACGAGTAGAATAGGAGAGTACTCTGGTATTTTGTACAGGCAGTCAGTCATCTGACTCCAGCCAAAGCTACCGCGCGTCCTCTCTCTCGAAATGGTTCTGATCTTACATCCCCCGGCCATCCACGCAGGCACTGCAGGGGCTGATTGGTTCATCTCGTGGCGTGGGCGCTTCCAATCAGATCGACAGTATGTTCAACAGAGTGCGTACTCAGAGTACTTGGGTGATAACCCTCAGCTTATTCAGTCGATCAGAACGGGTCAATGGTGAATACCGACCATGGAGGGTCCGGTAGCCTTCAGCATAGACCAATTACATCTAGTCGCGGGAGGATAATTTTATCATATTCCGTACTCGGAGTACGTACTTGTACAAGAACTCCATACGGGGTCCTTACTTGGAGCGGGTTCATCCGTCTGAAGTATCAATTCGAATGCCATCATCTTCCAACAATTAATCCCTGTTATAAGAAGATCATTCCGCATCGTGTTATTTCCTCTTCTCTGAATGGTTCATCAGTCAGCAAGCACCGGACAGGGTTTGGCCGGGACAAAGCTACTTGACGGACCGCCGCGGGCGATCAATAGTCTGTGTGCGTATTTCCAGGATCCACCGGGAAATGTAATTAATAAATATTACCGTACATATGAATAGCCGCGACTGGCGACAAGATCCTCCGGTGAGAGACGGAGCCTTCCGATAGATCTTTTGTAGTAGTGGTATTCTCCTGATTCGTTTCGATTCCGTGGCGATGAACTGCTCCTAACTAGGCCGAGAGTAGGTCGCCCAGCCTCTGTAGATCCATTCTGCTGTACTTGTATTATTATCCTGTACAAACGAGGCTCAAACAAAGATCGTTGTGTAACCATCCCATTCTACTTGTATACTTTTTCTTGACCGCTAGACAATCATTTGTCCTGTCAACTGTTGTTATCCGTGCCTACTCGTGGGCGGGAGATCGGTCGATAGCCCAGAAAGAGACAAAAAAACGGACGGAGCTGACGGAACAAAGTGATGGATCACATCGCTTTTTTCTTTCAATGTAATAATGTACAAGTACTGCCCCTTTTCATTTCTTTTTCTGCGCGGGCCGGACCTTGTTGGGCTGACACTGACAGGGTATTGACCATAGTTTGTCTTGCGGATTGCATTCTCCGATCGACTGGTTGAGGTCGATCGTACCGTACTTACTTTGATATATGATCGCGTACTCTACCAGTATATTATTATATAAATTAAATCTGAAATCCGAGTACGACCGATCTCATCACTACTCAGAGTACAGTACATAATATTACCCGACCTCCGTACTCCGTATTCCGGACAGAGTAATGTACTGCTCAATCTGTGGGGGTCACATGGACCGATCTGCGAATTTATCCCGTTAGCCGCCCATCGCCTTGGAAATTCGGCGGCTAATGAGGAAAAAGAAAAAATCGCTCCGTTTTACTTTAACGGAATACGCTTCCTGCACAAGTACGTAACTGCTTGAATGTGGGCAATCCGCTGCCTCGTGATCTTCAGGGCAGAACATACAGTTTTTATGAGTTAGAGTGAATTGCAAATGCCTTCTTACCTCATTCACTGGTGAATGCATGGTTTCGGCACTGCGTAGGGACGTAAAGCTTACCCCCAACTTACCTACTCCACAACATCTCGATCACCGTCATCAATGTGACTATCATAGCGAGTAGGGGCTTTTCTTGTATAGAACCCAGTTTTCTAGTCTTCATCCACTGCATGCTATATCCAGTCCACGGTTTTGTATATACAGATAGCCATCGAGGGAATATTCGCCAATTCAGAAAGCAATCGGCACAATAGCCACAACAAGTGGCTGTCTTGATGCTCCTCATCGCGTACACCAGCAAACGAATCATTCAAAACCGGTATGTTGTGGCAGCGACTTGAGAATAGACCAGTTGATTACTTACGATTTGCTTGTTGCTCATATACAGCATCGCGAGACCTCGTTGCATACCATCGTGACAATAAAACACTACCGCAATGCATAGAGACTGGGATGCAAAGTGTGAGGTTCTTCAAGGCCCTACGGAGTGATATATGCTGATACAGGAACAGTGTGGTTCAATTGGACAAAATGGTCGAAGTCTGTGACTCTGATCAGTGCATAGAAAGTATGCCATTTATTGGATGCTAAAGTGAGCGTATTGGACAGGGATCTGGTCGACCAATATCACACGCAATGAGACAAGCTGTACCTGCGTAGACAACAGAGATCGTTGGATAAATCGAGCACCCAAACCCATGGAATTTGCCATTCGACGCATCATACAGAGTCGGTATGGAGTCTAGTTGGGATCCTTATACCGGTCATAACTAACAAGTCTGCTTGTGATAGTCTCGCTGTCGGCCGAAATATCTTTCTCGTCGCCAATGAGGAATCGGCCATCAACAGAACCCTCAGTGCCGGAGAAATCTCCAATGGTAAAGGAGATCTCGACCAGGGCTCATATAACATATGCAAACCAGGTGACCAATCTATCAGCCAGCGAGTGATTTCAAGAGGTTAGAAGGCACAAGGCATTTTTTCTCTTCGAGAAGATGCCTTAGAATTTGAGCAGCTCAAATCCATGGGCGTCGTAGAACATCCAAAATACTATCATGTATTTGGCCATCTCGATCATTCTGTTAGCTGCTTCTGCGGTAAAACTTTGCCTGAGGAATAGGCATTTATACAGCACTGCTAGCTCACTGGTGACTACACGGGATTAGGCCATGTGATGAGTGTTATAATCAACGACGAAACAGGGGTGTTTGGCAGCAAAAGCAGCTGGGAATTAATCAGAGCACTAGGTAATGGTATATGCTAATCAAGTGACCAATTTATCGGTGCAGAACTTCATAACATGTGAAATTCCAAGTATACTCTAATTCATCAATAAAATTATACTTATAACGTCAGGGTGACCCTTTAATATACAAACTAACAACGACCTACAAACTACAATTTTCCTTCCTAGACATATAAATCTCCAAAGCACCATGCTGATATCCAAGTCTCCATCCGCCAAAGACTCGATAGAGGATTGGTACAAACACATAAGCAAAACCAAAAGCCCCCGAAAGCTCACGAGAATCCTCCTCTCAGACCGGCCGTTCAAAGACAAGACCAATCTCCTCGTTGCACTGCCGGTATCAGCAACAGAACAGAATACTGACATGCGATGGCTCGAGTCTAAGTTTGAAGATACTGGCCACGCTCAGCTTGCACAAATTGTACGTTGACGCTTATTCTGGTATTTATCTGAGGACCAGAGAAAACGCATATTGAAATGGTCCCACAAATCCGTTGTAGCGGACATCCAAAGGCGCTGGATTGTCCAGCGAAAGGTATATATTCAAGAGGAATTCAGAGCTTTACATAAAGCACAGGCACTTTTCGACTCCGAAAACGACGATGTGGCTATGAAAAGGTCTCACACCACATATAATAAAGAACTTCGATAATTGGAAGATCAGTTATGGGATCTTTCCCGACGGTGCTGAAAATTGGAGGCAGACCTGCCTTCTGGTTGTGTTTAAAGGGCCTTTAGGGCATACAGAAAGGATCCAGACTGGTATCTCTGCGCATGGCTACGCCAAGATTATGTTGGACGTGGTGGCTGTTGTGGACGAGATTGTGGATGCTGCAAAAAGCCCGACCAGGAACAACACTACTACTACTACTACTACTACTATATGTCACAAATGGGATCGAGGCCATTGCACCAGTGCTTGTTGTGGCTGCTACATTCGCAGTCGGGGACGCGATGGCCGTGATGCCAAAAAGCAAACTGATATGGAAGATTTTCCATTTGATATTGCTGCCTACAAATCGCTATATTCAAAGCGAGTTTATCGTGCGTACATTTTTGGGTGCAGCATTCTGGATGAATTTGGATTATTTGGCTACTTTTCCTGATTAAGTCTCTGTTTCTACTTGCTTTTCTATAGCTTTGGCTATACCAGTTCATACCTAACAAGGAACACATAATGCCTGTTTCGAGCTGTTCATCTCAGAGAGACACTACAGAGTACTCCGTACTCTGTATACTATCTCCAGTAATTCGGCGCAACCCTACCCTGTTCTCCATAAGATGCAAAGGTACATTTCCCATGACTCAGTCGTCCTACCATAGTACCCCGTATATACACCCATACCCATGCATTGCAGAAATACAAGTAATACCGAAAAACTGGCCATAGCTGACCGCATCATCCCCAGTTACCCAATCACCGCATCCCCGATTCCGATTTACGGCACGCGGACCCTGGAAAATAGTTCTCCTGCGCTAAGTGTAATACAAACTACTTGTAAGCCAAGCCAAGCCAAGGTAAGAGAGCATCCATACCAGATCGGGTAAAAAGTGAATATGACCCTGCAATGCTTTCCTTTGCATTGCTCTGTGCTCTGTGCTCCGTGCTCTGCTGCGTCTCCGTACCGTACTGGATACTTGACTCGTACTTCGGTCGAGTTGATCGAGGGAGGGTAGACAGCGCAGCGAGGCTGAGGCTGAGGCTGAGGCTGATTGAACGTGTGGTGTGAAATGAAGTAAAGTACGTGATCCCTGTTTGCTTACGGCGGCTGAAGTATCATGTGAGATGAAAAATGCATAATGCAGGATATTCCCGCAAGTCACACGCTTGGGAATCGAATTGTCATTTCAAATCAAGTTTATCGGGATTAGTTTTGTACTGGTATTCCGTACTCCGTGGATATGTATATACTGTGCATAATTCACATTTGTCATTATTGTGATCTCCATTATCATCGTGATCGAGACTGATATCTCTCTTGGCGACGAGACAAATAATCGTATGGTACTGACTAGTATTATCCGGAGTATTCCGTACTCCGTGCTCCGTAGAACGTGATGCTGAACAAAGTTAAGGTTGACAGATTGAGGTATCTCATAAATTAGAACTTTCGGGAACTAGATTCAACACCTTTTGCTTGCTTTTTGTCCCTGAATTTTTTTTTTTTTTTTTTTTTATTCTTTCCCTTTTTGCCTCTGATAGTCTCGATATAGCCTGAAAAAAAAAAGCAACGGACAGGGTCTCAGGAGAATAGTACCGCACGTTACTAGTGACCATGTGCAGTATCTTCACGAGACGCCTTAACCACACTTCGATTCCAAAAATATCATCAATTCCTCTAGTAGAACTAGCACTCCGTACTTTCGGCTTTAGTCTCAAATCTGTTTTCATTGGGGGATCACTAAGTAGCATTTCTTAAACAGTAAAAGGCCTTTGACAATCGAACGCAGAAACCCAAGCCAAGATTGAACCAGCTACTACAGACTCAGAAAAATGATCAGAGAAAATGAAGAAACAGAGCATAAACATAACGCAGACCGAACAAACAGAATTACACCAAGAGTCACACTTGCGCCGAAGCTTCCGATCGTCAAATTCCCATCACCGTCCAGTGTACGTCGCGTATCTAAGCCATTGTTAACCATCATTCCCAGATGAAAGATAAAAAGAGAACTCACCTCCAGATCCGTGCCCGCATGTCACCACTGCCAGTAGCGAACAAGTTGCCAGTTGGACTGGGTGCAACCGAAATAACTACATCGTCACAGGTTAGAGCTTTCCTCTGAGAGAACTTGAATGCAACTCACCAGAGTTCTTGTGGCCCTGAAGCATCATTTGGGCATTACCAGTAACCGGGTCCCAGAATTGAACACCACGGTCCTTCGAACCACTCATCACCCAGTGTCCATCAGGCGTAAGGCAAACGCTAAGCACAAAGTCCTACCATCTCTGTTAATATCGAACCAAAGGATGAAAGGAGAACATAAACTTACCTTGTGGCCCTCGAAAGTCCGCACACACTTGCCGGGCTTGACACTACCGCTGTTGTATCCCCGGGGAACATTGAGCTCCCACAATTTGATGGTCTTGTCAAGACTGCCGCTGACAAGGTCGCGGCCGTTCGGCGCAAAAGCAACCGAGTACACACTGTCCCGGTGGCCATCAGGGGTCTCCAGGCGCTCGACCAGGTAGCCGGTCGTGGTATCCCAGACACGGACACTCTTGTCCAACGATCCTGCAGCCACATAATGACCATCTGGAGACATGGCAACAGTGGTCACACCATCCTCAATGCTGAGGGTGTACACCAACTTGCCATCAAGGATATCCCAAAGACGCACCGTCTTATCACCACTGCCAGATGCGATGTATCGTCCGTTGCCAGCGAAGTCGAGAGAGTAGATGTCTTGCTCGTGCCCGCTGAAAACATGCTTGATCGTCCGGGCCGCGATGTCCCAAACCTTTTTAACGTGACAGAATTAGTATCTATCAACCCATGATAACCAAATCAAGACTGGGAAGCGGGGAACATACCCGAATTTGCTTGTCCTCAGCTCCGGTAGCCAGATATTTGCCGTCAGGACTGAAACAGACGCTGCGGATGTAAAGATCTCCATCCTTGTCGACGCTCTCATCCTGCAGAATAGCAACATTCTGCCCAGTGGTCACGTCGAAGATTTGCGCAGATCGGTTGCAGCCAGTAGCCAAGTATTTGCCGTCACGGCTGAAGCGAACACAGCAGACGACACTGTCGTGCACAAGGTGGTGCACCAATTCCACATCCAACACGCGCTGCACCTCGGGGTTGAAAATCGCATACCAGTCAGCACCCTCACGCTTTTGCGAAGCTGGGAGATCATCGGGGTTCCAGTTTGCCAACATGTTGCCTGGTCGCTCCCGAATCAATGCCTGACCAGGAGGGGTGGGGCGAGCGATCTGAGGCGACGCGCGAGGGTCAGGATAGGCCATCTGGTGAGTCTGCTGCGGGGTAGCTGGACCGGGGGGAGCACGCGGCCTCTTGGGACCGGGAGAAGCTGTAGGAGGCGGAGGAGGATAACCTGTACGAGTTGGAAAAATCACAATGATCCGTGTCAGCCAACAGGGAACTATGGCGAAAAAACGATTACATACCATTCACAGCAGCACCTGGCTGGTGTTTCCCAGAGATCTGCGGCTCTGGCAGTGCTCCTGGTTGAGCCACGGAAGCTGGCTGCTGAACAGTATGTTGCTGGGGAGGCTTCTGATCTAGAGATTGGGCAGGATCGGGAGCACTACCTCCTTGATTGGCCATGATTCCACCAAAAAGATTACTGGGACCATGGCCCAATGCCGGGGGTGGCGCCTGAGAAGGGCCAGCATGCTGTGCCGGGCCGGCGATATGGGTCGAAACGGTCTGGACACCGCGTGATTCCAGCTCATGTCGCAGCATTCGAATCTCCGCCTCGTAGCTGAACAGAAAAGTCCGACCGTTAGAAATAATTCGCGCAACCTTTCCATCTCTAAATAATCGTTTCTGGAGGTATCACGAACTCTTGCTTCATCTTAACCTGCGCTGCTTCCAAAGCAAAGACCTTCTGGCGAATCATTTCCATTTCCTGTAGCTGGCCGGTTACTGTTGCGTCTAGTCAGTTAACCAGGGAACTCGACAGGTAATTCTGTGAGCGCCTTGAGGCATGAAAGAGGGGAGATGTCACGAAAATGTCGAAGCACGACCGCGTCATCGAAGCACGAACAGTCGCAACACGAGATGGGCAAAAGGGACAACACTAAATAAGGATGTAGAATTAAGAGAAAAAGAAACTTATACACACATTGATGCTCAAATTCTCCCGTGCTCCTCGACTGGTTCTCAAACTCCTGGCGTAGCTGGTCCAGCAACTCCGACAAACGGGAGTTGGGAGCGGGAACCATCCCGCGATGAGCGTTGTACATCGCGTGTGTCTGTGGTTGGCTTCGACCGCTTGATCAAGAAGAGTCGTGGCAGAGAAACCACGATAGCGAGACGGACCGAATGGAAACGACAATGGCTTGCGACAACGGCGACGATGAAGTGGGTCGACGGTGGAGGGAGGTAGGTAGGAGTAGCGACACACGAGACTGTTGGGAAGTCAGTGCTGCCACCGAACACAGCGCGCAGGGACAAAAACCCGCTGTGATAAGGTCAAGAGATGTGGCGATAGAACAGGCGGCGGTGGATAGGAAGAAAAGCAAAGGTGAGAGAGGGAGGGGGAAAAGGTGACAGACAGTTCAAAGCAGGTCGGAGATCAGGGCTGGGCTCGGGCGTCTGCGGCTCGGGCGTTGGCGCGAGAAGCGAAGGCGGTTAGACGAAAAATGCGGCGGCGGCAGCTTCGGGCCAGTAGGTCATAGCTAAATTAGTCTTGTCTTTCCTTTCTGGGACTAATACGTCACATGACTTCCGTACTCGTTAAGAGTACATATGTAGATACATCTACAAGTCCATATACCATCTAGTATATGGTTCTTTGTAACCTGCCCCTTTTTAAGCGTATTATTACACTCCTAATCCGTACCAATCGATGTTGATGATCTCGGTCACGACCCAGCCAGCTGGTAAATCACCGGTGCAACCTCACCTTTCCATTCAGAATTCTGTGCTTCAGCCGATGAGACTGCGTGGTGGATGTTCGGAACATGACTGCATCGATCCCATGGTGCAGATGCATCAAGGAGTTACAGGACTCAAAGCATAGACCTTCTGGGGTTGGTTTCAGCATGGTATGGAGTACAGTCCGGAGTGCAAAGTCAAATATCGAGCCAGCTCTATGACACGAGTTATGCTGTATTCTCTGCATTATCATGCATCTTTATCAGCTCCCTTATTGCATCTTCTGCGTTCCCCATAGTGCATAATAATACTCCGTAGTTGCAGTGCCAGATGGGAACATATTGATATCACATGACCTCAATCCCCCCAGACTCAAAACCCAATCAGATAAGGCCATGCAAAACGGTACCTGGCAGTAGTGAAGGATCCGTAGACGGAGTACCGGTACAGAGTACAGAGTACTCTATCGTTCATGTCAAGTACTTGTATGTACATAGTATATAGCAGTAAATGGTCATATGATAATGGTCCTTCACTTGATATATATTCTAGAACTCTCAATTGTATACAAGTATGGAGACAGTAACATTTCTACAAAAGGAGTTGGCAAATTATCGCCGCCCTCGCGCAACGGAACGGCTCTGAAGGTTCCGCCTGGTGTGATGGACTCTTATTACTAAAACAAATCCCTTCATTTCCTCATCTTTTCCCAATTCTTCATCTTTCTCATTTCCTTGTTGTTCTTGTGCCTGGTCAACTGGTCAATCCAAGGTCGACTTGACCAGGTTGTCATCCTATCCTCTTTCTCTCCGCTTCCCTAGATTTTTTCTACCCCAGACGACTGGCCGTGGTTAGAGAACAACTTGCACCATGGATATCGCCCTTGAGATCTGGGACACCTTTATTGGTGATCGCTTGTATTCAGCGCTTCTTCCTACCTCGCTGTCCTCCTCGGTCACTGTTCCTGGCTTCACCAGTGTCGCCAACAGCACTCTGTCGCTTTTCGGCGCGACACAGCCCTTCGTCTACGAGCCTGCCACACAACTGATCTATCTCGAGCCTTCGAAGTATGCGTATATGAGCGCCTGGCCTCGAAACAACATTTACCGCCAATTCCTCAGTTTCTTCTTGATCGTCTGGTATGTCGCGATCTCTTTTTCTCTCGGTTTCTTAGAAAGTGATTGATGCTTACATGAAATCTTGTAAAGGATTTTCGGTCTGATCACATACTTCATTTGCGCCTCTCTCTCTTACACCTTTATCTGGGACAAGTCGACCGTCCATCACCCGAAGTTTCTCAAGAACCAGATCCCCATGGAAATCAAGCAGACCATGGAGTCCATGCCCATCATGTCTCTCCTCACTGCGCCGTTCTTGGTCGCGGAAGTTCGTGGTTACGCCAAACTCTATGACTCGTTCTCGGATGAGCCTTTCTGGGGCTACAGCTTCATTCAATTCCCGTTGTTCATCGCGTTCACCGATCTCTGCATCTATTGGATTCACCGTGGCTTGCACCACCCTCTGATCTACAAGACCTTGCACAAACCTCATCACAAATGGATCATGCCTAGCCCCTTCGCGTCGCATGCTTTCCACCCTATGGACGGTTGGTCGCAGAGTGTGCCCTACCACATGTTCCCGTTCATTTTCCCTCTCCAGAAGCTCGCCTACGTTTTCCTTTTCGGTTTCATCAACCTCTGGACCGTCTTGATCCACGACGGTGAATACGTTGCCAACAGCCCTGTGATCAACGGAGCCGCCTGCCACACCATGCACCATCTCTACTTCAACTACAACTATGGACAGTTCACCACCTTGTGGGACCGCATGGGGGGTAGCTACCGGAAGCCCAACGAAGAACTTTTCCGTCGCGAGACAAAGATGGACCAGAAAGAGTGGCAGAGACAGACCAAGGAGATGGAGACTATCCTCAAGGATGTTGAGGGTGAGGATGACCGCAAGTACTTGGCTGAGGAAGAGACGAAGAAAGTCCTCTGATGTATCACTACATGCATCCACGACCTGGCTCCATGGAGCCCGTTTTACTTTCTTACATTCGCATGTATTTATATCGACGTTTTAATATCTTGCATGGCTGGTTGGAGTGACCGTCCCTGGAGTTTCGAACAAAAACGAAAAAAAAAAAAAAAAAAAAAAAAAAAAAATACCCATCGATATGTGAGAGATGCTTCTGAAGTTCTCTGTCTGCAGGTCTGGGCTTTTTTGAACGGAAAGTGAGTTACGATTTCATGCTTTTGGCACATCATTAATGTTTTTAATCGAGGCCTGTAACAACATCGGTTTAGTACATTAATCTTTTTGCTTCTTGTGATATATTTACTTTAATGTGTTCTGCTTTTATGCCAATTCTTGTGTATATAGTTTTCTAGAAAGGAGCCAAAGCATTTCAATCATCAGTTATAGATGATTTAATTTCAAGTCAATCCAAAGAAATATCCGGTTCTTTTGTTTCATGTTCCCCTAATACCTAATAGAAATATGCAAATGTACAAAGGAGACTTGTAATGAAAACGGGCACGCAACTGATTGTATAGATAATCTACCCTAATTAACCAGACTAGCGCAGCTACTGACTCGCCGCATCAGCATCCGCAACATCCAAATCCCCATCATTAGCATCCTGCACAGGAGCACCAGCAGAAGCAGCAGGCTGAACCGGCTGCGGCGGCGCAACCGTCCCAACCGGCGTCGCACCCGCCATAGCCTCCGCAATAAACGCCTCTTCAACCGCAGCTTTCCGCCGGAAAACCCTAAGCCAGCGGTGACCCCACTGCCTCAGAATCTCATCCTCCGGCAAACCACCACTCCCGTCCCCACGCTCCATCTGCTCATCATTACTGCCGTTGGCAATCGAGACGAGCGAGTCCTCCGTGACCTTGAAGAGGGCTTGCATGTCTGCCTTTTCGCGGTGGAGGGTGTCGTCGATAACGCCGAGCTGGGGCTCGTAGAGACCCGGCTGGATGCGCGCGGCGACGATCTGGCGGAGACGGTTGGTGACTTTGCCGATTGTCGCGGCAACCATTTCGTAGATTTCAGTTCTGGCGAGAATGTTGCCTGCGGTGAGGTTCTCGACGAGGGCCCATTCGATGACGGAGAGGGGGGTGAGGATTGTGTAGTTGAGGAGTTTGTCGATAATGTTGATTGCGATGCCTGGTTGGTCGGCCCAGTATTCCATGACCGAGGTGACGATTTGATTGCGCGCACGGGAGGATTGTGGGCCGATTGCTAGGAGGCGTTCTTTGTTGCGCTCGATGCAGGAGAGGACGTGGGAGAGGGATTTGGCGCCGACGAAGCAGATGGAGGTGACGAAGGCGTCGGTGGATGGGAGCATGGGGTCTTCGACGCCGTGCTCCTTGGCTTGTTCTTCGATCGAGGCGATGATCGGTTGAACTTCTTCGTCGCCAGCCTTCTTGCGGATGAGTTGCATGAGTTCTCTGCCTTCGTTGGCGTACGGTGTAGCTAGCATGTGTCAGTCAGAGATCATAAGTATTTACAGGGTATGCAACACCCACTGTCTACAGAGTACTTGAAATCAGGGATATCCTTCTCCTTTCCTTCAGTAATCAAGTCTTGGTAAGGATCGGGAAGGGTGCCCCGAATGCGCTGCGCAAAACTCAACCGGATTTCCTTGTCAATGGCCCCGTTAATGAAAGACATCTTGGGGTGAACGATGGGGAGATCAAGGTCGTCGACCCTAGTGAACGTTAGCAGTCTGCGTAAAAAGCAATTCCTGTTATCGAACTAACCATTCACTCCATTTCCAAGTAAAACCAAAGTTACTCAAATGATGCGAGAACCAATCCAAGAACCGATGAGTGAGATCCAAATCAATCACCTCCAAGCCTCGGTACAAAAAACGGATCGCACGCCCCAGACTGGGCGCGATAGCAGCAGGCCCGACCTTGCAGCACTCAGTGAGCACTGAGTGGTAGTAGACGAGCTTATGCTCCGGCGTTGGGAGTTGGAATAGTTGAGAGAACACTGCGTCAACAGCAACGTCTTCCGGTTTCCATGTTGGGCGGTCCTGGGGGAGTTCGCGGAGCCGGTCAAAGGGCGTCGCGCGCTTCACAAAAGTATGAGGCGTGAAGTAGCAGTCGACATCGATCAGGATCTTGGCGGTCGCGTTACGGTTGAAGTCGAGGAGGTTGATGGTGTCGACCAGGGAATCGCGCAACAATGAGGACGTGATATCAGACAACGGCGGCACCGTTTCCACCTCCTGGTTTGCGTATACCGATAGATAAACCTCGGGGAAGATTGCTCTGGCACCATTCGGGACAGGATTGGGAACGGTGATTTGCGGGAAAGCGTGTCTTGTCCCTGGTTCCAAAGGCTCCTGTTCCTCCTCTCCCTCCGGCGGGATGTTCCAAGGACGAGGAAGGCACACCAACTCCCAATTCCGACTGGACTCGGCCTGGAGTTGTGTCTGGAGGAGACTAATAATGCTCGGTGTAGCGACGGGCTCTTCATCTTCCTTGGGAAACGGCTTGACCAGGTCGACAAGCGCATGGGGAGTGGAAGCGATAATGTCCGTCTTTTCGAGAAGAGCGTTTGCGTGGCCCTCAAAGCCGGTTGCCGGAGATGCCATCACGTAGGGGATAGTGAAAAGGATGATCTTGACCAGTTCGAGCCCTAGCAACTAAATCCAGATTGTCAGCAAATTGTGACACTAGACATCATATAAAGACCATGGGAGCAATACATACGTCTTCCGAAGACGCCGTCTGTTGATCGACCGCGCGCGCGAACAGCTCCTCCAACAACGGAAAGATCCCATCACCCTCAAAGATGAATTGAAGGCAACCAAAAAAGCGCACGAGAAGCTTGACTTCCCTCCAAGCACCGACATTGATAAAATTTTGTAGAGTGCTGCTAGCTTTCTGAAGCACCTCGGCCACAAGCTCCGACCTCTGGTTATTGGCAACCAAAACCGTGGCCGCGACGAAGGGAATCTTCAACGGTTGCTCGACGGCGCTGTCAAGAAGATCGTATCGTCAGCCAACTGCAAGTATCGCGCAAGCAATCGCCATAAAAGCATTTCCAGAACATACAGGTCAATGGTAGCGTCGATGTAAGTATTCCTCAATTCCTCATCCTCGTAGTTCTCCGCGACGGTCTTTGCAATGTACGCGACATCGTCCTCTACCCTTCGAACGACCTATATCCACAATGAAACAGTCAGAACTGAAGACGACCAAAACAATTCGATGTCGCGAGTATTCGTACCGATTCCGCAATCGTGAATAGCAGTCTTCGGACTCTGCCAGAAAGAGGTTCTTCATATCTTCGACGTTGCTGACGGCGGTCAAAGTCGTCATCGTCTGTAAAAGCAAAAGAAAATGTGAGCGACACATTAAAAGCAAGTCGTAAAAGCAGTGGTACAACAATCCATGATAATAACTGACCTCTATAACGCCTCTTGCGTCCACCACCCCTGGGGGGACCATTATGGCGGCGCTCGTAATCGGCCATATGCACGGAGGTATTTCTCTTTATCGTCTCCTTTCTTTTCACGCCCTGATAATCCTCAATTGTAGGAGTTCCGTTTGTTAATCTGGATGCGATAGGGCGTAAGTACCAAAGCTTTTGGAGCTCTTCCCAGCTATGCGCGCAGAACGCTAAAGACCAATAATCGCTGCGGAAGTCCGGGACTGCGGCTGCTCCGTTCCGATCATTACATAATACGCTACAGCTCGAAAGTAACTAAGACATTCTACAGAGTACGGAGTAAGATATCAAAAGATAGAAATGGCAAGAGTTGAAATATCCAAAGCAGCTCTAGACTGGATTTGCGACCAAATACAAGGCAAGCAATGGAACGGAATCAACCAAGACTTCCAGAGACCATTGAACACAGCATCGCGAATGAATAAATCAGTATACGCCTTGAAGAGACTTAAGATGGAAATGAAAGAAACAAATAGTCTGCTTTCTGGATTGAAGACTTGTAGCTTCATGGTTTGGTTGTGTCAAACAAACAACTATCAGCCGAGTCATGGAAGCGAATGAAACCGGGATTCACAACGAAGAAAATGATATAAAACAACAGCAAGGAACAAAAAAGCGATTTAAAGAAGAGAAAAGAAAGGGGAAGAAGGGTCTCTAGAGCCGCAAGTCTGGAATAAGTCCACCAATACATATATTTAAAAAAGCACATCACGCACATGTGCAACCAAGCAAGAAAGAAAAAAAGAAATAGAAATCCTCATGAAATCTGACCCATGTACAGGACGCTCATCCCTCCGTACTTCTCAATATGACTTGCAGCAATCTGATTCCCATGGCCCCTTCATTCGAGATATGAAGCTATGCCGACTTACATCCCATCCCGGAAGGCAGACTCACGCAGATAAGGGTATCACTTTTTCCTCCCAAGAGCTGTCTCAGACACCTCGAAAAAAACGAAACTCCAGGCTATAAATCCCATCCCCTCATGCGTGAAATGTCATGATCCATTTCTCCACCATCATGACATGGATGACACTTCTTCTTTTTTCTGGTTTTTTCGTCGTTTTTTTCCTTTTTGATCTTCCCCCAGAGAAACCAGCTCTCAGATGCTTCGCCAAAGGAGAGAGGACTACAGATCCGAAGAAATCTTTTCCAAACTCAGAAACCGCCCGATGCAAGGTAAGAAAAGAAAAAGAACTCGTACTGCATAACGGTAGAAGAAAAGGGCTGCCCTTTTTTTCTCCGCGCAATTATGCAAAGAATAGCACTCTGAACAGGCGTACAATTCGTGAGCATCGCTCTCAGACTCAGTCGAGGCGTGCCATCATTTGTTCCTTCGAAAGCGGCTTGAAGGAATCGATATCGAGCCCGCGAGCGGCGAGTGCAGGCCGTACGTGAGGAGGAACCAGTCGGTGGTTCATAGAAGGAGCAATAGAGAGTTCTAGTAGGAGATTGTCAGTACTCTGGGTGCCTTACAAATAAATAAAAGATGCCAACATACCATGCCGGGAGAAGTCGAAAAGGTTAGGCAAGTCCCGCGGCGCGGCTTCGGGGTGCCGCGAATCCGGCAACTTGGTGTTGGGGTCCCGAAGTTCATCGAAGAAAGGATGGCACATTGCTTCGATCGCAGACAGACGTTGTGTGGGCGTGTATTCCAATAGAGCCGAAATCAGATCAATGGCCTCGTGTGGAGCTCTCCGGAAAACCTAAAGAGGATATAGTCAGCATGGCACTTCAAGGAAGATATGAACGGGAGCGGGGAACTGTCTACCTTATTGAAAGGATGAGGCTTGATCTGAGGGAAGCGATGTTCCATGTAGTTGGGGTTCATGGTCCGAATCTGTTCCCGGGTAGGGGTTCCAAGAACCTTAATGATCTCCACAAGTTGATCGATTCCTGATTCTCCTGGGAAGAGCGGTTGTCCCAACATCAATTCGGCCATTACACAGCCGGTGGACCACACATCTGGTATTTACGTTAGTCAACTGAGAATAACATTGGGTAGGACCAAGAAAAGGAAAGGGGAAGAGGGGGTCGTAAATACCAATTTTCGTTGTGTAGTTGGTTGCGCCGAAAATCAACTCGGGCGCACGGTAGTACCGCGAACAGATGTAAGAGACGTTGGGCTCGTTCTCAACAAGGATCTTGGCGGACCCGAAATCGCAGAGTTTCAGAATACCGGAGTGCTGATCAAGGAGGAGATTCTGAGGCTTGATGTCTCGGTGACAGATGCCTTGGGAGTGAATGTAGGCCAGGGAGCGGAAGAGCTGGTAGATGTAAAGCTTAACCTCCAACATCGGCATGGTTGTCTTCATCTTGTTGAAGTATCGCGACGCCCGGTAGACGGTCTCGGGGACGTATTCGAGGACAAGGTTGAGGTACACTTCATCTTTCTACTTAGGTGTTAACATCGAACCGGTTTGAGGGGACGGGAGGAAGACATACCCTCTCACCGTTCGAGTAGTAGAATGCCTTTAATTCTACAATGTTGGGATGGCGAACAATCCGCATGATTTGCAATTCACGGTTCTATGATCGTGTCAGCGACGTCGACGACGGCACCGGGTTCCGTTACGAAACCACTCCCCGTGGCCTGTCGTATGACTTACCTTGAAACGCTTGTCTTGCAAAACCCGTTTGATGGCCGCATCTTCACCGCTGGGCATCATCTTGGTTTGAAAAACGACACCGAACGACCCATTTCCCACGATCTTGCATTGTGTGTAGGAGATCTCCTTCATTTCTCCGGACAGCCCATCTTGGACTTTTTCGCGGACGACCTCTGCTTGGTGGGGAAATAAACTCGTGTCAGTATATAGAGTAACCAAGATAGGATAGCGACGCCATTGGGCCTAGAAAGCGATAGGAAGATTAAACAGGAAAAGAAAATCGTCTCTTACCACCCATGCGCAGACTTGAAAACATTGAGGGCTTATTTTGTGACATCACGAGAGACTTGCGGGGATGACGGTAGGCGGCAAGGTGGACAGTGCTATCGAGTGTATGGACGACTGTCGTATTTCAAGAGCGGAGGACAGAAAGAGGCGGTCAAAAAAGAATAGTAGTAGCTGCGAGGTTCGATTCGGGCAGCTATTTTTGATCGATAGATGGAGCACTAATTGGATCTGCCCTGGGATATGCGGAATATCCGAACGGAAGAAGTAATGGGAGTGGGTGTGGTGTGGTGGATGTTGAGTGGAGGTGCGCGTGAGACCCAAAGGTTGAGGAGCTGAGAGAAAGCGGACTGGGCTGCGGGACGGACGAATCGCAACAAGTTATTGGGGGAGGAGAAAGGCTCAGGACCAAAAAGGACCAGATGAGAACCAATCGAGTTGAGTAGAGTGCCAATAATACCGACACCAGACAAATAGACCACCGCAAGGAACCCTTTAGGTAGAAGGGAAGGTAGGAAGAAAGAATGCGGATTCAACCAAAGGGGAATATGAAGGAGAGGAGGGGGAGGAAGAAGATCAGTATCCGTGACCAGTTCGGATACTTAATAAGAAAAAAAAAAAAAAAAAAAAAGAAAAAAGGGAAAAAAGAGGAATAATTAAGGGGCAATATTCACGGCTCACCAGTTAGGTGAGAATGGGCGGTTTAGCCGGATAATAAATTTCTGAAATAATGTAGAAGGAGAGGGGGTGGAAAGAGAAGAGAGGAAGAGAGGGAGAAGGCAGAAAGAGGGAGACGGAGAGCAGGTGACGTTGGTCCAGCGACGAAGCCCGAACACGCGAGGGCTGCAGGAACGCCGGGAATATGAAGAGAGCAACCAGGACTAAAGACAATCAGAATGTAGATTCAAATTACTCCATTCGAGTAAAGTATGTGAGAGAAGAAAAGGAAGTTGAAAAGGATAATTAATCTGGTGGTTGTCTGGGGGTGAAAAGAGATCCGGTGCGGAAGCGCCTGTCCCAATATCTAGTTCGTGGGCGGCGGGTTTTGGAGAGGCAACTTGAGGGAACAATACAGAGTAGAAATAGAGAAAGAAACAGAGGGGCGGAGAAGTAGAAGAGGGGAGGAAATTGGCACGTTTACTATTATTATTTTCTACTTGGTTTACTGGCCACTACGACAAGCAATTACTCCGTACAGAGTGACCATAATAATAGAAAAGAAGGTTGTCATAGTTTAAAGCCCAGTGCACAGAGCTGCTGGTGGCAGTGTGTGGAGAGATGCCATGAAAGTAGGTCAATGGCTGGGGGAGGGCCCAAGTCGGCTTGCTCTTTACGGCCGCCGGCATATGGAGACATGGATTTGGGCATTCAAACTAAAAAAACTATACATGATTATACGGAGTACTCTATACGTTGTATTGAACTTGCAAAATAAATTTGGAGTTGTCCAGAAAAAAAAAAAAAAAAAAACAAAAACAAAAACAAAACAATAATACTTCTGGCCAATATCATACATACTGAGTAAAGAGTGCAAAAAAGATGGACACATGACCAAAAATACATCATGGTATCGGCCGTACCAGTATGTACTATTAAATTGGTATAGTAGTAGTAAGCGGGGCATGGGTCAAGTATGGAGCCAGTAATAATGTAATAAATTTCATACTGAAATTAACGCTGAAATTATGCCGCCCTTACTCCTCCTTCATACAGGAAGCAAGGTGTGTTTATGCAATATGTACTTTGAGAAAGAAGATAGCTTTAGATATGCTCCAGCTGAATATAGATAGATTAAAATCCGGAATATATACATAGTTGTAGCACATGCTACTACTCAGCACATGCCAGCCCAATTACCATTGATGACGGCGGCTGTAGACGGAACATTTTGTAGCCGACCTCGACCATCGACCATCACTACTGCTAAGCGCTCGCTCGGGAGAAGACCGTATGTCGTCGGTTAGCAGTGAGGACGGATCGGGCATATACGGTAAGTTTAAAATTATGATTTTTCATTCATTTTTCATTCGCTTTTCTTCCATCAGTCCATGCCAATTATGTCTGAGTTTCGTCATTTTCCGAGGGTTTGGATAGATTCCGACGTTACCAAGGAACTACCATGAAGAATTGCAGCCACGTTCCTCTCACAGCAGTTCTTTTTTCTATGTACTCCGTTTCCTTTTCACCCCCTAATGCTCATCTCTTTTGTCAACAATAATGCATGTAAAATAGACTAGTCTCGGTAATTATGGGGGCCTTAATCTGCCAAAATTACCCCTGGTATTAAGCTAGTACAGTACCGACACTTCATGGGAACACCCATGAAGTCACAGCCACTGGTCTGGTTGCCGCTAGACCGAATCCAGGCTAGTGCAGAAGAAGAGGGTCAGTTACACCCCTGTAACGTCCTGCGGATTGAACCATCAAGTGTCGGGTGACCAGCCGCAGGGAGCACCGTGATTGGTTGATTTTATTAATGGGCTGAGGCTTGAGTGGTCAGTCGCTTATACGGTGTAATTTACGACGTCACCATACAATTACATAGTATTTGTACCATGGACACTTCCTCCAATTGTAGGCCAACGCATCTTGGCTTGACGTCATGGGCCTCGTGAATAACTACTCATTACATCTTATGCGAGAGGCTTAACCATGGGAATTCGGTTTCTGGTGAAGGTTGGAGGATATTGGGGTCTAGTAATACTCCGTTCGTCGTACTACTGTCCACTACCACATACATACTGCGGGAATGGAATCAATGGTTGATTGTAGACCTAAACAGGCACGCCTAAAGCTTGCCTAAGTACATACTGGTATGCGCGAGGAGCTCGGGGCGATTTATGGACAGTGCGGTCTTGGCCAACGAAGATCTATGTAAAGTTTTAAATGCAGGTCAGATGAATGGCATGTCAGAGTACAGAGTATGACTTCGTTCTGCATATAGAGTCCTGAGAATCGAGAGATTTCCCCCTCTTCATCGATTACTGCATGGGTCCTTTTGCATCAATTGAGGCTGTTTCGACAGTCATGTGAGCTGACAGCCTGACATTCTTCCTAGTATTCGAAACAAAACTTGCATAAATAAACTCAGGAATTATGCCGCATACTACGTATGTAGCTGTAGCTTATTCTGCAAGTGGCCTTGGTATTATGATACAGCTCATGCTGTCTTTCCGATGAATGTCAGCTGACATGCGAAGGACTGGTCTGGCTTGACTGCCCAAAACATTGATTCGCTTAATCAACCCTGATACATTTCAAGGATGGGCTTTATCAAAGTTGTACCCAAGCAATCAACATCTCAGGGAAAAAAAGTCTTGTGCTGCGTCATGATCAGGAGATACTCGATACTTCATTGGCCGTTTCACGGGTACCCGTCTACTATGCATGCTTGACATGATGCTGTGAAACCCGAAAAAGTACTTCGGCTGTAACTAATAATGCACAGATAGGGGAATTTCACATCCAATGAACGATAATTAGCTGAGAGACCCTGGTATGGATGACTACTCTGTACGTCTCCAACGATAACGATCAGTATTATCGTCGGCAACAGACATTCCCTTCGTACATCTGCCCTACTCAGTAGGAAACACAAACGAATCGAGTCCAGAATTTACGCATGATTGGAACCCGTGGACCTCAGGAACGACGGTAACCACAGGACAGTGATCTCACTATCATCTGACATTATCTAGGGTTCGACCTGTCACGAGATAATATGTATGTACTCGTGCCCAAACGATAATTATAGCAGCATTCTTGTGTCAAACAGCGTAATAAAAGCGAAGAATCTAGGGCATTACCACTCCCTTGGTCGTGACACCAAAAGTCAGATATGCAGTACTGTTCTTTTTGTGTATCTCTCCACCTACTGTACGGAGTATACGGCTACAGCATGACCACACCCGAAACTGTTGGCCAATTTGAAACACAAGCAATATCATTCGAGTCCCAGACCTTAAAAACGAACCCTGGTTCTCGAATATTTTCAATCAATCACCGGTTGCAGACAGATTGTACCTCAAACTCGGAGGCCAATAATGACAGACTCCGAAGTAGAATGTCCGGAACGAAGATCCACCGCAATTTCGTCTCGCTGTCGGTATTCTGTTTGCTGATGGATTCTCCGTATCCAAGGAGAGCTATTTAATTAAATCACATGATACAGAGCAATCCCATTTGCCTAAGAAAAATCTGCATGTTACTTAATGCCGCTATGCGCGAAATAAGACTCGACCGGGGGGTCAATGGAATGATGTCATCGTGGATCCTGCGATAATCAATCAAACTCTCTGCCGAAACGTTGAATCTACTTAGCAGAACTCTACAGCGTAGGGTAGAGAGGATTAGGAGATAACCACAAGGGCATACATGAATTCTAGAGATGTACCCAGGGGAAGAGAACGCTCGTAGAATCCACTTCCACTAGGGCACAGAGACATTGTGGACCAAAATATACTACTCTCGGCACTCAGTCCGGGTATCAAAATACGGAGCCTGACACCTAACCAGGGCTAACCTCTAGACTTCCAACGAACGAATACCATCCCTAACATTGGCCAACTAGAATGGTGGGCCAATTCCTCGCACAACAAACGACGGAGTCGCTTCGATAGACATGAAACATGAAGAGTAGCTCCCCCAATTACTCTAAAAGGTATAGGGCAACTCCACGGCCGATTGTCATTGACTCGTTAGGCAGACGCTTTGGGCTAGGAGAGGTGCCAACTGAGGTCATTCTGAGTTTTCTTCTTATTGTGATTATCGTTTTATCGTTTTTGATAGTTTCTTATCAGTTTTGCTGGTACTAGGTTGACGGGTGTATTATTGGGTTTTACAAAAGGGAGTTTTTCCTATGCCGTATTACATACCAGTACCAATGCCAATCACGGAGTACAACTATGTGCTGGCGAGATCCCTTAAACGAAGCCCCAGAAGAGTCTTTCAAAGATAATAGTATTTATATGCAGTGTGTCTGGATGCTCATGTCCCAAATATCAGTCCTACTTAACTTGAGAGTCTTCTGCACATCAAGCCGGCAAAGGGCATGTAGATGACAACCTCCCAGAACCAAGTCACCCATATCGATTGCTCGTCTTTCACTAGATCCAGCTAATCACTCATCCTCGTCATCCAGTATTGCAAAGTACAGGATCACATCAGATCGTCAACGTTGTTTTACATTGCCTCATCTATGATGCGAAATCAAACATAATCCTCACTCGTGCTTCATGCATGCCTCATGCTGACCAGTCAAGATAACCATCAGCGAAAATAGGAAAACAACAACATACAAGACGACGGGCCAATAAGTCATAGATGAAGCCATAGCCAAAAAGGGGAGAAAGCGGAGAAAAAGAAACTCATGAGAAAAAACGGAAATGGTTCTATACAGAAAACGGGAAAAGAGATGGTTCCATGGCGCCAAATGACTATCTCCCTGCACCGGCAAACCGCATTTTGACGTGAAAACCCGAGGAAGTGATACCCCAGGCGGAAAGCGAAGAAACTACTAAAACATAGGGGTGAAAAAAGGTTGTCAGCTGCAACGTGATTGGTGAACATTAACGCGTTGCCCTCCCATAATCGAGTGGGCTTCGTTAGCCCCAACTATTCGTGAATGGGTGCTTAGAAAGGAGGAGGAACCATGCCGTGAGCCTCGATCTTCTCCTGCTGTTCCAGCATCTCCTCGCCAGCGATCTCGAGGGACACAGCAAGACCAAGCTTGGCAGATTGCTAAAAGAGAAAGCATAAGTGGTTAGCCCGAGGGAATATTCAAAGCACTAGGAACACGTGAACTCACCTTAGCGTGATCAATCTCACCGGCAAAAGTGAGAGCAATGGGCATAGCTATCCGCTTCTCCAAAAGGCAGCTGACCTTACCGGTGCTGTCGACCTGAGCACGGAACGAGGAGGCGCGGAAGTCGTACTTGGCTCCAATGGAGGTAGTGCCGTCTTTGCTGGGAGCGCCCATCATAGCTGCAGCCGGGTTGGGAGCGAACTGAAGGTTCATGTCGACACCAGCCTCAATACGCTCAGACAGCTTTCTCCAGTACGAAGCAGCGAAGACACCCTGAGCCTGGAGCTGAGCACTGGCAATCCAGTCACTAGTCTTGTAACGGCCGCAGTACGAAAGCGCAGTTTCGGGACGAGTGCTCATTCCTTGACGCTGCCAGATCGCTTCGAAACCGAGAGCCAGGCTGGGGGTAATGGATTGAAGGTAGCTTCCGACGAAGATTCCGGTTAGACCGCCATCCAAGAGAGAGGGGTTGAACGCCTTGATAGATGCCGAGAAGTCGTCACCAGTGTAGTCATTGTCGAGTTGCAGCAGACCCTGGGTCGCACCAGCCATGATCTGTGTGTTGGCCTTGGTGACAAACTTAGGACTCCAGCGGTAGTTACCGACGGCGGCGAGCGAGCCATCGCTTCCGAAGTTGCCTTGCGTGAACACCTGTTCGTATAATAGATTCTCTTAGTAACCCAATCAAAAATCTTACCACAAGAGAAACCCGCGTATATATTTTAAAGAGAGACAGGATCGTGACCTACCCTGGGACTTCCGTACATGGCCGAGAAAGCGTACGGAGGCAGGTTACCCGACGAGCCCATGGCGAACGCATGCGACACACGGAAGAGGGGGGACATGCTGAAAGCCTTTGTCAAGTCTGCCCGGAGACCTGTGAACATGAAGTTGGACAGCAAGACCTCCTTCTGCACTTCCCTGGCGATGTTATCCACGGTTCCCGGGTTGGAGAGGCCGAGAGCCTCCCTGCGCTCAGAGAACGAGTTGTATGCATCCTTGGCCACAGCCGCAACGGAATTGTCCGTCAGGAAAGAAAAAGCGGAAGATAAATCGGCCATTGCGACGGATTATAGGGTTGGTTTGTCGGTATTAGTATGGAGAGGAGGATGTGGTGTATAGGAACCGAGGGTCGTGACGCCGGTCGAGAAATGCGGCCTTTGCAATTTGTGGAGGCACAAGGAAGAGAAAACTTCCGAGACCAGCCCTGAAATTGGAGCTTGTGAGGAAAGGAAAAAATAGAATAAAAGCACCGTCACTTGTCAGTTGCCAAAAGACGCCGGGCTATGTCTGGGCCAGCGGTGGAGAGGGTATTGGGGATGAGTTGAAGAGAGCTTTGAAAAAAGTCACTTTTGCTTTCCGCTGCGCTTGGCAGTTGGTCGCTGCGTTTCTGGCGCCTGCAGACTGCGGGAGTTGCCCCGAGCCGCGCTAAGCCGCTTTGGGATCTAGCGGGAACCGCTGCTCCTCCAAGAAATGGCAATATGATATAATAACAAAAGACCGGTGGCTGTTTTGCTATTCTTACGTTGAGCTCGTTTCTTCTTCTGCAATTGTCTTTGGTCACTGGTTATACATCGTTCGTAAGGGACTGCCCAAATTGCTAAAATCGCTCAGCGGGTTGCGCAACGCACCTTCCCTATCCCTTCAGCTGCCGCCAAACCATACCATACCATTCACAGATTGCCCTTTCTTAAGAGGAATCCTCTTCTGATTTTGCGCCTCTTCCATCTTACGACGGCTTTTGACTAACGTGCCTCCGAATTACGACTCTATATCCTTTAGACCGCTTGTGTTTTGTCTGTTATCATCATCGTTCAACCATGGATACGCTATTGTAAGTCGGGATTGTTTATCTTATCCTCACCTGTTCTGGTCACAGGATTGTCCTGGCTGCCCTTTATGAGAGATGTCCATTAAGACAAGTTCGAAGCTACTTCAGATGAGTGTGAAATTAACATGTTGCCACCAGAACTGCAGAGATCGTTGCCAATTCTCCGCGATTCCGCCGCAAGTCGTCTACCTTCGTTGATGCTATTCACGATTTACCTGAAAAGGCGGACCTCGCACCAGCCCAGCTATACAGCACGGAATCTGGCCGTCTTTTCCATTCAGGTCGAATTGTCATCATCACCGTTGGCCTACCAGCGAGAGGAAAAACGTTCGTTTCATTTACATAACCATATCGACCCATGCGGGTTGGATCATCGCCGCTGACATGTTTATTTTGGTCCAGGCATATATCTGTGGCTTTGGCACGATATCTTCGATGGTTTGTTTCAGGTTTCGTCTCAAATTTCTGGCATAGACTAATCATAGTACTATAGGCTCGGTGTCAAGACTAGAATCTTTCACCTAGGAGACTACAGACGCGCTACTATTCCTTTTGGTGAAGACATGCCAGATGATTACTTCTATGTCAACGGTAATTAATATCGTCTCAGTGACCTTGTATTTTCTGGCTAACTAGGTTTAGCATCGGCATCATCGGTACTCCTGAGGCAAAAGATTGTGAGAAAATGCCGCGAGGATATCTATCACTTCCTAAACCACGAGAATGGCCAAATCGCGATATACGATGCTGTCAACCCCTTGGCGGCTGGTAGAAGGTCTTTGGCTAAGGAGTTCGCGAAGCACGATATCGAGGTATGTTCTTCGGCTTCCTGGAATGATCAGTCGAGCTAACTTGGCCAAAGACCTTGTTCATAGAATCATGGTGTGATGATGAACGGATCATCGAGGAGAACGTCCGTAGGGTTAAGATTTCTTCACCGGACGTGAGTATACACCTCTATTCCTATGCGTCTCTAAGCTCTCAAGAGATTTACTAATCCCTATTAGTATGTAGGCTGGTCCTCGGAGGATGCAGTGAAACACTATTTGACGCGGATATCTTCTCGTATCCCACAATTCCAGACAATGGAGGAGAAGGACTTGAACTACATCAAGGTATTAAAAATCTTCATCTGCTATCCTTGCTCCTTTGCCATGAATATCAAATCTAACTCGTGCAGATGATGAACGCCGGTGAAAGATTGATCGTCAACAACTGTAGCTTCGGATACCTCTCGCACCGAATTGTGTTCTATCTCACCAATCTTCATATCAAATCCAGACATACGTACTTCGCACGGGTAAGCAAAATTTCCCAGCTGCCCTTCATGGGGTTAGAAAAGGCTCGGTTACTGATTTATGATTGGTATTTCCAGGCGGGTGTCTCGCATGAAGCAAATTACAAGTCGGACTCTTCTTTGTCAGAACAAGGTGAAGAGTATGCAACGAAGATGACCGAATTCTTGCTACGGCATCGGGAGACCGAAAAGCAGGAGATGCTTGACCGAGGAGAGCAAAACTATGAATTGAAGCCATTGACCGTATGGACATCTACAAGACGCCGAACAATCGAGACCGCCAAATATTTGCATGAGAGTGGTTACAAGGTGCGGCAGAGGTCGCAAATGAGTCAACTCAACCCGGGCGTGTGCGAGAGTATGAGCGAGGGAAAAATACGCCTAGAATATCCAGAGGAGGTGGCCAAGCACGACCTTGACCCCTACCACCACCGGTATCCCCGTGCAGAGGTTTGTCTCTCCCATGTCTACGTTAACGTCTGTGCATGAGCTGATTACATGATAGTCATACCATGACCTAGCTGTGCGTCTCGAGCCTATCATCTTGGAACTTGAGCGTGAACAAAATGATCTCCTCATCATTGCGCATGAAAGTGTGCTGAGAGTACTGTATGGATATCTTATGGCATGCAACGCTGCAGACATTCCATTTTTGGAGTTCCCTCGAGATGAAATTATCGAGGTACGTCTCTTGGGATCCGTCTTCTCTTTTTGCTTCTTGTCTCGATATCGACTGACATTTTATCCTAGATAATTCCCGAGAGTTACCAGAATGAGGCGCGAAGGATCCATATTCCCGGTCTTCCACAAGAAATCATCCCTGGATCGCCTCAGGACCTCAAGATCCCAGTCCCTCCTAGCGGTGTCACCACCCCCATGGCCGGTGGTGGTTTGGGAAGTCCGCAAGAGGGGCTTGCCACGCCACAGAATGGGCTGCGGACACCACGCGAGCCGGAAAGAATCACACAGCAACACGTTGAGGACGTTGTCTAGGGTTGAACTCCGGATTGTGGCTGCTGTAACTTCTTCGTCGTTGTATATCCATGCATGAAATAGATGTAATGAATTGAGCGTGAACGTGAAGACAAGACGCTAGCCACCATGGAGCGTAGAAACAAATACAATGTTATCCCCTTGCTGAAGCTCGTACTTCTCTTCACCTTCGAGTTCCCAATCGGCATCGTTAATAAGGACAAGGATCCCGGGCCGTCTGTTGCTCGTCAATCAGCAAAACGTTGTGCAACCTGTCACTCTTCCCCGGGATGACCTACACATTGTCTTCTAATATGAACAAATCTTTCCTCTCGTCCCTCATGACATTATCGACAAGGTATTGGAGGAGATAGGCGATATTTGGCCGAATGCCGTCGCTTAACTGCGCGGGAATTGCGACATCATGTTTGCGCTCGTTTGAGAACAAAATCTCCAGACCACCGCTATAACAGCAAGTATTAGAGACTATCTTAAAATCATCGTCAGAATAGAAAGAGGGTGCGAACGTGAACTCGACAGTGATCGAAATGGCACCCGAATCATTTTTTCCCGGCGCAGAGGTAGCCATCTTGGACGGGTTTAAAAGCCTCAACAAGCGGTATATCAGTCAAATAGAATGTTTCGTAGATGATTTGAATGATTAACAATGCCTAATGTAGGATGAAGGTTGTAGAATGATTGAATGATTGATTGATGGACGAAATGACGAGGGGTTCTCCGATTTGACAAGACCCTTATCGATAAGCCCGCGTTCACAAAAAGTCGTCCTTCAATCTCTCCGGATTTTGACCCATTGCGATAGTAGCGACGCCCTCCGAACTCGCTCTTTTTAGGTCCTTATTTCCTTTTCTGTCGCACCGGAGGATCGATAATATTTGTGTCAGGTGTGGTCTCCATGGTGTCCATCACAACCGACTATATCAGCGCTGGGGGGAACCGGCACCCGGCCGCCGCGGACTGGGACGTTCAGTCGGGCGTGCTCGCCTTTGGTGCAGACCAGAATGTGGCCTTGTGGGACCCAAGAGTATGTGCTACGAGCTGCCTTGCTTCTGTTATATTGCTTTTTCTCCATGCGAAATGGATGCTGAACGGTTGCCCATAGGAGAATTCTCAACGCGGGGTCCATTCTCTCCTCGTCGGACATACCGACAAAGTCAGCGCAGTCAGATTCTACAAATGCCCATCAACAGGCACGAAACTCCTCGTTACCGGATCGGTAGATCGCACAGTTCGGATATGGCGATCCAGCACAACGGACGCGCGCCAATTTGAACTTGCGCAGACTCTTGAGGGACACGCGGGCTCAGTAAATGCGGTTGCAGTGGCTGATGGCACGAATGTTATCGCATCGGGGGCAGCAGATGGAAGCGTGCGAGTGTGGAGAATCTCTGTCGACGAAGGCACAAGTGCAGAATTGGTCCAGAGCATAACTATGAAGCCGCGGTTCTTCCCCATGACCTTATCATTGAGCCGACTCCAGACCGACGGGAAGGAGGGGCCTGTTGTGTTGGCGGTTGCAGGAACCACCAACATTGTGCAGATCTTCGTTTCTGAGAACACGGCAACGGATCCTAGGTTTAAACTTTGTGCAACACTATCGGGCCACGAGGCGTGGGTGAGATCTCTTTCTTTCACAAATGACAAGCAGAGCAAGACGGACGATCTTCTGCTGGCGTCGGCTAGCCAGGACAAATACATTCGACTTTGGCGAGTACATCGCGGAGAAGCTGCACCGGCTGCGCCGGCAGACGAGACAGACCCTATGCTGGGAGGAATGGAACCGACATTGACGAACAAAGCCCATGAATTTGAGGCATTGGGGTCTAAATATACGATCACTTTTGAAGCGCTTCTTTTCGGCAATGAGGATTGGATCTACACCATAACATGGAATCCTAACCCGGAGCGACAGCAGCTTCTCGCTGCATCAGCAGATAACACCCTGACGATCTGGGAGCAAGACTCCGTGTCTGGAGTTTGGGTTTCGATGGAGCGCATGGGAGAGATTAGCGTACAGAAGGGCTCTACGACAGCTACCGGCAGTACAGGCGGGTTCTGGATTGGTCTGTGGTCGCCAGATGGTGAGCAGGTTGTAAGCTTGGGTCGAACGGGTAGCTGGAGATCGTGGAAGTATGATGCGGACGCCGATATTTGGGCTCAAACGTTGGGAATCTCCGGTCATGTACGATCGGTCAACGGCGTACAATGGGAACCGTCTGGTGGATATCTTCTCTCGACGAGTGCGGATCAGACCACACGTCTCCATGCGCAATGGTTGCGCGAACAGCTGCGATCATGGCATGAGTTTGCAAGACCACAAATTCATGGTTATGATCTGAATTGTGTGGACATTCTGGGTCCTGCGAGATTTGTCTCTGGTGCAGACGAAAAACTTCTACGAGTGTTCAACGAGCCCAAGCAAATCGCTCAACTCCTTGAGAAACTTTCCGGATTTCAGCAGTCAACCGAGGAAGTGCTTCCAGACACTGCGCAAATGCCAGTACTGGGGCTTTCGAACCAGGTGACTAGTGAAGAGACCCCGTTGGAAGAAGAAGACGAGAATAGCGCACAGACCGGACAAGTCCAGGCCAGCTTAGCCGAGTCTAACGAGCCTCCCCTTGAAGACCAGCTGGCTCGCTACACACTATGGCCCGAGCACGAGAAGTTGTACGGCCATGGTTACGAAATATCCGCGGTTGCTGTCAGCCACGACCACACATTGATTGCTACTGCTTGCAAGGCCAGTTCTCTCGACCATGCCGTGATACGTCTGTACGATACATCGGACTGGCATGAGATCCGACCTCCTCTTACTGCACACTCTTTGACGATAACGAGCCTCTGTTTCTCCGGCGATGATCGGTATCTTGTCAGTGTTGGACGAGACCGTCAATGGGCTGTTTTCCAACGAAATGAGCAAGGGCCGTCTTCTTTCTCGCTTCTACAATCCAACCCCAAGGGACACTCTAGAATGATACTAGACGCGTCATGGGCACCTATGACAGACAAGCCCGTCTTTGCAACAGCAGGCCGTGATAAATCCGTGAAGATCTGGAGAATGGAAGAGGGATCGTTCGCCTGTCAATCGACTATCTCCCTGCAAAGCTCCGTTACTGCGATTTCTTTCCTCCCAGTTGTTCAGGATGGCTCGCTCCTCCTCGCTGTGGGTGAGGATAGTGGTGAGCTATCGGTGTACCAGGTTGTGGTTGGCAGCCTTGAAGCCAAGCACCTAGTAACGATAGACAAGACTGTGTCTCCGTCGAAGACAATTACCCAGCTCTCCTGGCGGCCTACTACTCGGACAGATATGTCCAGATTCGAGCTTGCGGTTGCAAGTGAAGACACTTCGACACGGATATATGCCATCTCGAACGTGTTTGCATGAAAGAATTGAAAGTTATGTACATAGAAAAGCAAGCCAACAAAAGTCAATGGTTGAACGTCTTATGAATGTTGAATGTATCCATACATTTATCCAAATCTAAACATCAATGCCCCAAACCCCGATTATGCCATGTGAAGGTTGAACTAGTCCACTGTTGAAATCACTTAGAACACAGAAAGAGCAATGGGTCGAATTAATTCTTCTTTTCGAACCCATAGCCTCCCTTCCCCTCTAGGGACGCATATGTCTTGCTATCACTCGAATGGCCATTTCTGGGCCCTCTAGTCTTCAAATCCTCCTTGAGCCACTTGAGAACGAGCTCACCGAGTTGACTGTTCTCAGCAGTCTCAGGAACTTCCTTCTGGAACTGCTCAATGGGTCCCACTTGCTTAACAGTACCAAGATGCATATGCACTAAGTGCGTCGGCCACTGCGAGAGATTATCCAAGATATGAGTCGCATAAACGATCGTGCACGGCCTCGTCTCCGTCTCCCGCTTGAGGTACGAGAGAAAGTCACTCCTGGACAACAAGTCCAGATCAACCGTGATCTCATCGAGAAGAAGCACACTCCAGGGGACCAGCAGACCCATCGCCAACTGCACACGACGGCGCTCTCCGTCTGAGACAGCATGCATGCGCCAGCGAAGATCAATGTCAAGGATCTCGACTAATTCATCTCGCCGCTCGGGGTAGACGTTGCCCCCGATGGAGGCGAGGAGCGTGGGGACGTCCATGTCAGTGCGGACGATTTGGTTGAGGACCCATTCCACACCGAGGTAGGTGACTCCCTCCAGGCCGTCTTTGAAGGGGTCAATGCCGGCTACGGCTATTGTGTTGTTTGGTGCTAGGCGTTTGCCTGCTAAGAGACGGAGGAGGGTTGTTTTCCCCGCGCCATTTGCTGTGTATATGTTAACATTCGGCTCATGCCATGTTGAAGAATAGAGAGGACTAATGGTTCTTACCGCCAATGAGCAGAGTTCGGCTTCCGGGAGGAAGATCGAGGTTTAAATTATTCAAGCCGGAAGATCCATCCTGGAATTTATATGAGAGGTTCTGCACGGTAATGGAGGGTTCCTTCTGATTTGGGTTGTCAGGTGCCATTTCCGTCCTGCGAAATTGATTTTCCAATGGGAGAAGAGCAAAGATTGAAAGAAAAGCGTGTTTTCAGAGGGACAATGGCTCTTTTCTAGTTTAGTCTTGATTGAATCATAATGGATCTCGGTGGTGTTGACCGGCGGATGAGGTAATAATCCTGGCGATTGATAAGATTGCGGAGATTTCTTAGATTTTTTTTTTTTCTGACTCCTCATGAGCAGTTGTACAAAACAGAGTCCAGTGACCAGCAAATAGGAAGCTCTAGCAGATGGATACTGTGAGATCATGATGCTGAGCTTTGGTATTCTTGCTTCTCCATGCTCAGTTTTCTTCGATCTATCTTCTATCGCCAACGCCCCTCAATCATGGAACCCCTCATAGCTGTCGTCGGTGCCACGGGCACTGGCAAATCCAAGGTGAGCAAGCCAAAAGGGCCTTGGATAAGGTTAATTCTAACGGCTACAGATAGCTTGCAGTTGACTTAGCATCCCGCTTCAACGGTGAAATCATCAACGGCGATGCAATGCAAATGTACCGCGGTCTCCCCATCATCACGAACCAGATACCCGTCGAAGAAAGGAACGGCATCCCGCACCATCTACTGAGTTGTGTTGACCTGGAAGAGGAATCCTGGCGTATTGGGATATTCAAACGGGAGACACTCCGGTTGATCAAGGATATCCATTCGCGGGGGAAACTTCCGGTTCTTGTTGGAGGGACGCATTACTATACCCAGGCGGTGCTTTTCAAGGACCAAACTGTCGGCGAGAATGCGGAAATTGGCGCAGACCAAGAAGAACAGACAGCAGAGGAATCCTCAGCGAAATGGCCAATCCTCGATGGACCGACAGAGGTGGTTCTGCAGAAACTACGAGAGGTAGACCCGGCAATGGCCGATCGATGGCATCCGAACGAAACCCGCAAGATCCGACGTTCCTTGGAAATCTATTTTCAGACGGGTAGACCAGCTTCGGAAATATACGCAGAGCAGAAACGCACCAAGGAAATGGCAGCGACAGCAACCGCTTCCGGATCGGAACAGCTGCGCTTTCCGACAATGATATTCTGGGTTCATGCGGAGAGGGAGGCGTTAAATACTCGACTTGAGAAGCGCGTGGACGCCATGGTTGAGCAGGGGCTGATGTCCGAAGCCCAAAAAATGTTCGATTACATTCAAGAGAAACAAGCGCAGGGAATCACTGTCGACCAGGAAAGGGGCGTCTGGATTTCAATTGGCTTTAAGGAGTTGGCGCCGCATTTCCAGGCTGTGCAGCAAGGATCGTCTAGCGAAGAGGAACTGGAAGCCCTGAAGCAGTCGTCTATTGAGGCTATCAAGACCGCCACGCGTCAGTACTCAACTTCACAGGTTAAATGGGTCCGGAACAAGCTATGGAACACCCTCTCGGAAGCCGGAATGACCCATCGCCTATTCCTTCTTGACACCAGCAACGTTGAAGAATGGGAGCAAAACATCAAAAAGCCATCTGAGAGACTTGTTCAGTCTTTGCTCAACGACGAATCGACCCCTGATCCGAAGTCGCTTTCGGAGCTTGCAAGAATAACTCTTAGCGCCAAAGAGGCAAAGGCAGCGAAGCAAAAGAACGGCTCATTGAGGACCGTTACCTGTGATGTCTGCAACAAGACTATGACTACCGAACAGTGGGATGTTCATATGAATGGATTCGCTCATAGACGAGCGCTCAAACATGCTGCGAAGAAAGCTGAGCATGTTGAGTATTTGCGGAAGAAGGAATCTTTGGATGATACCCAAAAGCAGGGGGTTGGTAGCTAGTGCAATGCAGCGTTTCGAATTGATTATTCTTCTCATTTCTCTCTTGAGCAAGTAGATGTTCTTCACTTTGTTCGGCTCGTATATACATAATCAAGCAATGGACTGCGTCGCTTAAGCAAGTGCTTCGACCTTGAATGTAGCAAGATTTCAAATAGTCATGTGGACAACTACACATTATAGGCAATAGCCTGCTGCAAAATCCTTCGCGTCGCCCTAGCTTTCGAATGTTTGAGGACTATTCTCGATGAGTTCCCCGATACTGGCGCTCTAGCCGTCAGGGCTGACAGCAACTGAGCTGTTTTGGACCTCCCCGGTAAAACGAAGCAACTGCATTTCCGTAGATGGACAGTAATACTATTCGACTGGAACTTCAGGAGGCTCTTTTGTCTCAGTGTTCTCCGGTTTGGATCTCCAAGCCGTGAATCCCGGAGAAAGAATATCGCCATGTCCGCCCTCTTCGACTTTGAAGACTTCAATAACCGGCGACTTTTCAGCTTTGCGGATTCTCCATGTCCCATCTTGTGTGATTGTTGTCTTCAGCCCTAAATCCAGAAAGAGTGCCATTAGCTCAAACCATGAACAAATATCTGGAATCAGGGCCATACATTCGAGAAATGCAGCGGCAAAGTTGATACAGATATTTCCGTCCCAGGTACCTCTCCCGACCTTCTTAACTTTGCTCGGGATGGTGTAAGTATCTACCTCCTCCATACGGTGTACGATGCCTTGTTGGTCTCGGAATCCAACGACAATCTTGGGCACGCCGAGTAGGAATGACTGTGCCCAGAACTTCAGGAGCTTCCGCTCATATTTTACCATATCGCGGTCATTCCTAATCTCTGCTGACGTCTTCAATTCAACCCAGCGGACGTGGTCCTCTTTTCTGTCGGGTTTGCAGTCCCATACTGTTAGGTTTCTCATTAGCGGGAGTCCCAGATAGTTGGATAGATACTGTGAAATACCGGCGTCAACCTCCCCACCAATAATCATTTTCACGTTGCCTATCCCAGTACGGACGACAGAGCAGTATTGAGCGCTGTTATTGACTATTTCCTCATCCCGGTTCTCAATCTCATGGCGCGGAGTTGGATCCCAGGGTTGCCGGAGTACCGAGATGCTTTCAAATTTATAACCTGGAGTTGTCAGTGACTTCAAATATAAAATAGGCATGCAGAGAAGTACCCCAATACGCCATGAGATCCTGGGATGCCATTCCTGGTGGCATCCTCTGATTCTGTTGGACCTTCTTTTGCTCATTTTTGTAGGAATTGTTTTCCTCGATGAATCTGATGGTCATTAGCCCTGTTCAATTGTTGGGCCTGGGTTGGTGATAATACATGGTATCCTGTATTATGAATTTTAGCTAGGGAGAAAACAAGCTGGGGTTTGAGATCTCTCACCTGAAAGCGGGTTGCGTTCATCTCGAAGCTAGACCAGAATCAATATAAAGTTCACACACGATTTCTCATTATTACGCACCCGTTCAGATTGTCGAATGGAATAGTCAAGATCTATGTGCCGTTTAATCATGGGTTCTTGTAGGAATACAGCGGCCGCGCGAGATTACCTTGGTCATCATGCCTCTCCATGTGACAATATCTGCTTCACACTTCTTCCCCGTTTCTCCTTCCATGGCCACAATGGTTCTCAGCAGAGCATCAAGGTGCTCATCTGCGGAATCATCCAGTTTCTGAAAGGTATCAAAGCCACGATTCAAGTCCGCAGGGAGTTGTGGCGGATAGTAATAGCGCATTGATGACTCGTCAAGATGAAATTGACGCTCGTCATCGTATGAGAAACAAGCGACTTCCTGGACATATCTAGTTATATTGTCTGTTCTTCCTGTTTAAGGTCATACGCAACTTACCTTCGGACGTCGGATGGTGGCATTGGTGCCCACGAACCGGTTGACCGGCTGGATGTCAAATGTAGACCGATCCATAGCTTGTCCTGATGCGCTCGTTCCTGAGACGTAGTATCAAGCGTTGATATATTCCAAAAGCTGGTAGTATTCAGCCAACGCCAAATTGCAAGTAGAATCCACTGAACGCGTCTATGCTCAACCCAAGCATCCTATAAACGAGACAAATTCAGTATGCAATAGACCCAATCCAATTAATTGTCAATTGGAATCATCATGGCGATAGAGCGGAAGTAAGTGTTGCGCAGGGAGCTTTTTCTAGAAGGAAAGGAAAGGAAGCGCGTCGGTCCCCCACCGATAATGGCCAAAAGTGAAGGCCGAACCGCCGATTAACCACTACAACAACATCCACATCGCTTGCTTCTGACTGTCTCCGGCGCTCATTCTTTTTGGCCTGGAATTTATCTTGCTTTGGGATATTATCATCTTCTTCATTTTGCTTGGCTGTATATACCCATAAATACTTGTTATTTTTCGACATACAAACAAGATGACCTCACGCATCGAGAAGACGATTGCCCGCCAACGAGAAAAGTAACACCCCTCTCCTCTCTTCTGGATACTGCGCATTCATAATACCTGCCTCTATGTGATATTCTTGACTGAAGAAGTCGCTGACACTCTTCTGTCCATCATAGGATCGCCTCCGGCGCTTACTACGAAGCTCACCAGCAGCTGCGTGTCATCGCGGCACGATACATCAAACAAGGCAGCTATGATGCGGCGGCTGACTTGTTGGCCGGAGGTGCTACCGCTCTATTGAGAGCGGGTTCGCAGCAGGGCGCCGCTGCGAGTGGTGGTGATCTGGCGATTATGCTGGTGCTCGAGGTGTACACCAAGGCAGAGTGGGAGATTACTGGAGGGGATGGTGATGCGGAGGGACGGGCCCGGAAGAGTGAGTAGATTCTACCTGGTTTATGTTGATGGATTTTGCGTACGAATGCCTCACTTTAAGAATGGTTGCTAACGATGATTATCCTATGTACAGAGCGCCTGATCGAATTGCTCCGTGAAATCCCACCGGAGGAGCCTGCGAGGAAGAGGTATATCCAGGAAATGATCAGCTGGAGTGGAAAATTTGGCCCGTTGGAAAGAGGAGACCCAGAGCTGCACCACGCAGCCGGATCGGTGTACGCTGAAGGTACGCCATGCCCAAAGTCGCAATCTACACCGGAAGACCCCGTTCTAATTGAGGCCAACCTATAGATAACGAACCATACGATGCCGAGAAGCATCTCATCCTTGGGACACCGGAATCAGCTGAGACCCTTGCGAAGCTCGAATACGAGTGGTACACCAACGATAAACCGCACACGGCCGCAATTTATGCTTCGCGCGCTGTCTTCCCATACCTCATGACCGGGAACCTCCGCAATGCCAACAAGGCTTTCGCAGTCTTCACATCGCGACTCTCCTCGTCGAATCCCTCCCTTGGCGTCCAAGATGTCAGCAGCGCCAGCTCCGATATCCGGGTATTCCCCACGGTGCCTCTGTTGAACTTTATCAACATGCTGCTCCTTACAATTCAACGCGGAAACGCAGATCTCTTCCGGCAATTGACGGCTCACTATTCCTCGCAGATCCAAGAAGTTGGCATCTGGGACGATGCCTTAGGGCACTTTGGTGAGCGGTACTTCGGCATCAACATCCCTCGCCAGAGTAACCCGCTGTTTGATATGATGGGCAGCATGTTGTTTGGGGGAGGTCAACAAAGCGCCGGTGGTAGGGGAGGACCGCAAGCGGCGTCAAGGAGAGTCGAGGCGCCAAGGAACATGGAGCTTGATTGAACAAATGGGGGAAAGAAGTGACGGTCATCCAGCGTTTGAATAATGAGGATAGAAATTTTGCGTGACGGTGAATGGCATATTTCGAGCGTTAGACCCGCGGTTCGACCTCTGGTTCGTACATCCAATTGTCTTCCTCCAATGCTGCTACCTTGTTTCGAAGGCTCTGCTGGACTAGGTTGTATATTTCTAGTGGAATAAGCAAATATCGGCACGTAGGGAGCAAGGATGTGTAAACGTACCAACTGGGTCACTGCTCATCTGCCTATTCCGATTGCGGCACATCATCTCTATCAAATTGGCCTCAATCCCTAACCGGAGCCATGTCAGTCATACCGTCATAAGCTTTGGCGTAAAAAAGCAACGAGGTCGATCCATCCAGTAACATACTCTCTTTCTCACGTCCTCCAAGTTCAGTCTCCCCCGTTGAATTGACAGCAGAACTCGGCCTTCCACCATTGTGTCCCTCATCAAAGCCTTCAATCTCCTCCCCATCTTCGCCCACGATCACAGGGAGCACGGGTATATCGAGTCTATAGCTCCCATTCTTGTCCTTGACCACGATCTCGTCACTATCAGCAGGCCGAGTGTTATTTGACGACGATGGATTCGTTTCCGAAGAGCTGGGATGAGAAGAGGATTGTAGATTGAAGGTGTTGTTACTGGCGCCTTGCATAGGAGGGACGGATGGTACGGCGCGTTTGCTGAGGTTGCTGTTGAAGAGATTGCGGCGGACTGAGGTCGACCCCATGTTGTAGGTGTGTTTGTATCGGTTTAATGAGGTTACTGGTACGGATAGGGTCGAAGTAGATATTGATATCTTAGGTTGCAAAGGTAATGAGGACCACAAGTGAGCTCAGTCTGCTCGTGTAGCACTCAGTAAGCGAGGGAGGTATCGGTATGCCGTGTATGTCGAATGGGTAGAAGAACGAGTGTTTAACTGGAGATATTAGGGAGTAATCGAGATCTCAGTGGGCCTGTAAGCTATAGCAGGTAAAAAGATAAAAAAATGTTGTAGTTGTCCGTAACGACAGGTGCATTATGGGTGGTGGTAGGAAGTTGAAAGAGACGGTGTCGAAGACAGCATAAAGTACAAGTAATGACTGCCACGTTTGCTCAAATTCGGTGAACTACAGTTCTGTCAATTTATTCAACATTTTTTAGCAGAATCTAAAAGCTCTTTGGTGATTTCGTAGCCTTATCAAGCAGCATATCCCATCGCGGGGATCTTATTCGGTGTCTCTTCCGACGCGTCGGACTTTCGCGTCTTCCCGAGTAAATTACTTTTCGGTCTCGACAAAGCTTTCTGGTAGAGGAACAAAGACGTCTACGATATTCTCTCTTTATCAAATCCCCTCAAAATGGTGCAGGCAGAATCTTCGGCCAGTGCAGCTCGCAATGGTCTCCAGCCTAACACGGCCGGAGCTCCGCAAGACTATGAGCTCCCTTGGTGAGTTGACCTGATACACAGAAGACATTTAGAGAAGCCAGACTGACAAAAGATACACTATAGGGTCGAGAAATACCGTCCGATCTTCCTCGATGACATTGTCGGCAACACGGAGACCATCGAGCGCTTGAAGATTATCGCCAAAGATGGGAATATGCCGCACGTTATTATCTCGGGCATGCCTGGTATCGGAAAAACGACGTCGGTTCTGTGTCTGGCCAGACAATTACTGGGCGATTCGTATAAGGAGGCTGTGTTGGAATTGAATGCTAGTGACGAGAGAGGTGAGATGGCCATTCGACAAGGTCTTTTCCGGGGGATAATGTCCTCTGACGGGTTTCTTTAGGTATCGACGTCGTGCGAAATCGAATCAAAGGATTTGCGCAAAAGAAAGTTACGCTCGCGCCTGGTCGTCATAAGCTTGTTATCCTTGATGAAGCAGACAGGTATGTTCGAAAGAACTTTGTTCGCCCTTCGCCGGTAAGCTGATCGCTTGTCTTATTAGTATGACCTCGGGTGCGCAGCAAGCGTTACGGCGAACGATGGAAATCTACTCTACTACGACTCGATTTGCCTTTGCCTGTAACCAGTCGAATAAGATCATCGAACCCCTCCAGTCTCGATGCGCAATCCTCCGCTATTCTCGGTTGACCGACGCCCAAGTGGTGAAACGATTGAAACAAGTGTGCGAGGCTGAGAAGGTCGAGCATTCGGAAGATGGACTGGCTGCGCTGGTATTCAGTGCAGAAGGTGATATGCGTCAAGCGATCAACAACCTGCAAAGTACCTGGTCTGGATTTGGCTTCGTGAGCGGCGACAATGTCTTCCGGGTGGTCGATAGCCCACATCCGATCAAGGTCCAGGCTATGATCAAGGCCTGCTGGGAAGGTAAGGTGGACGTGGCTTTGGAGACGTTGAATGAGTTATGGTATGTCATCTTTCTTCCTTATGATGCGAAGTGCATGGAGACTCACCAGATTCCAGGACTCTTGGGTATTCGTCCCATGATATTATCAGTACTATGTTCCGAGTCACTAAAACTATCCCGACGCTGTCTGAACATTCGAAGCTGGAGTTCATCAAGGAGATTGGATTCACGCATATGCGCATCTTGGACGGCGTACAGTCACTCCTGCAATTAAGTGGTTGTGTCGCCAAACTTTGCAAGATCAACATGAAGCCGGAATTATTCAAGCCTTCTCAGACTTGAGTTGCATCACTTGATAGAGTATTTGCATGGTGTTAGGGCGTCTTGCGAGCGGGTTTATCTACATTAATTCACGGCATCTTGTATGTTAAAAAATATCATGATTATAGGGATACAATTCATATCTTTGCCTTGTATTCTTTTCGCGTCGAACATCTTATCGTAACTATACACAAGATATCCTGTATTATGTTATCTTGTGATGCGCTGTGCAGAATTACGTGGGGAAATTCGGGGTAAACTCCAGATGGAGATGAAGCGGAAACTGCGGAGAATCACGACACCATGACAAGGGTATACTAGTTTCTCTTTCATATCAACAAAAGAAACAGCAGAGAATTCAACGAGAAGTTGATAACTGGGAATTGCTCTTTCCTCGGCTTCTTGTCCGTTCCAAACGGAAGGTCACATTTCTGGATATGATCTAATCAATTCAGTTGAGGGGCTCTCCGCGGGCCAACCTTTTCCCTCCCGACTCCACGACTTCCTTTTCGAACTACTTGCGACGACGACCAACTACTACTACTAGATGGTTGAACAGCAGCGGTCCTGTCAGCCATTGTCTTCCACAGAATCACTGACCATGCCATCATGAACCCGGCTGCTTCTCCTTCCTCTCCTTCTCCTTCTAATGCGGACAATGACGCTACATCCGTGCCACCGACCGGTGCCATCCGCACCCAGTCGCGTTCTTCTAAGAAAGCTCCGGGAACTATCGCTAAAAGAGCCTGCGATCAGTGCAAATTCAGGAAAATAAAGGTGATTTGACCTTTTCCATATTCGGGGGAAATGATAGGTGCTAACATCTCTACAGTGCAGTCTGTCGCAACCATGTCGCGCATGTGTTTCAATGGGCTTTGAATGCACCTTTTTCCAGCCCCAGAAGAAGCGAGGTCCGACTGGACAGTGAGTGAAATAAGTTCTTACTACTAGGTGTCATCTGTCTAATATCTGCGATGAAGCCGTGTATCGCAAATTCGGCAGCAACAGATCCCTCAACTTGCACAAAAGAGCCCTCATGATGCTCAACCCCAGGCTCAAAGCAGCCAGAGGTCCGGTCCAGATGTTTTTCAGTATCAGACAGGGCCACCCCCTGCTCCTTCGGTTTCTGGGGAGTCGGTAAAGACGGAGGCTATGCCCATGGCTGATGCGCCTCAATGGCCCGTCCCGGGTGAAGTTCCCGCGCCTATGAATGGAAGCGGACTGGCTCCAGCTCCCGCAACAACGTCTGTTGGCCCTGGCTGGGCCACTGGTACACCGGGGGCTCCCATTGACCCTCGTAGCCAAAATGGCGTGGGCTGGGTTGAGCGCAACGATGTGGAGTACTGGCTTCCAGATAACCTACATGCTCAGGTCCCGGTTTTTGATTTTCCAGGAACTAATGTCTATTTGAGACCTTCCCTTCCATCCATTGTCCAAGGTGTATCCGACACTCCTGTCATGGAACACCACCATCCAGCTGAACCTTCACCTTCAAGTAGTGCCCCAATATCGAACATACTTTCTCAGTCGCCAGGATACGATCGGCCAAGGTCCGTATGGCCATCTTCGATCATTGAGACGAATATGATTCCTTGGATCGACGTTTATTTTGATCGCTTACATCCAACTTTACCTGTGTTAAATCGTTCGTCTATGTTTATCCGCATGTTATCGCAGGAGCACCGGCAAAACCCTCAATTCGGTGCCATGTTGTTGTCATTGTGCGCCTTTTCCCTCACTCAGCCCATTGAGATTGACGAGCGGCCTACCTCGTCGTCGCGTGCCAACCAGGCAAGGTCCATGATGCATGAAGCCACGAAAATGCGCAGTTGCTCGGATTTCGGTGAAAACCCGACGATTGAGGCCGTCCTAACCAGCTTCTTCCTCTTTGGCTGCTTGTTTGGCAGTAATCAGCATAATGCCGCGTGGCTTCGTTTACGAGAAGCATTGGATCTCGCGGCAACTCTCGGGTTAAACGATCCTAATTCCTATCTTGATCTATCTAGTGAAGAGAAGGGACAACGGTTACGAACCTATTTAGTGTTGTCCATTACAGAAAGGTGTGTTTCTCCGACTATATCTAAGATTTACTTTAGCTGACATTGTTGGGGAAACAAGAGCTTATGCACTTCAACGTCGACATCCTATCACATTTCGGGGGAAACCAGGGTTCAGCATGCGCTCTGTTCATGAATTTATCCACGGTGCCTCCCACCGCGTTGTTTCCGGGATCATTGTCCACAACGAGCATGACGCCGAAGGCATGATGGGATTGGCTCGACTAATGGAGTTGTTTGACGCAATTGATGAGGATGTTGTAGATTGTTGGAATAGGAGATGCAACATCGATAATAATGGCTACTGTGAGAGGCTTACAGCAGCCAAGGCTTTGATCATTCATCAGAATCTCGCCCGAGTGAGCTTCTCGGAACGGTATAAAGGGTACGACTGGTTTGAACGAACCAAGGCGGCTCCTAATGAAGCCCAAGCAGCACATCAAGCTGTAGGTTTGAAAGAAACACAATGTGCCGATATCTTCATAACACAGAAATGGCTGCAAAACCGACTCTGGGTATTATGTCTCACCCATGGTCTTCTGGGCCCTGTTTCGGATCGCCCTGAACTTACCTTCAACTACGCCATATTTATTGCGAATGAGGCGCTTCAGATATGCAAATCATTACGCATCAGTTCCATGGAGGCACATGGGATAGGTCTGGTAAGTTACGGTTTTCAGAGTCATTTAGTCCAGTTGCTTACTGTACCAGGTCGAAAAACTTTTCGACATTGCTACCAGTGCAATAAACATCTTTTCCACGGTCGATCCGTCACTGGGGGCCAACTTCCCGCTGACCTTGTCGAATGGAAGCCTTGCACAAGCACCGTCAACAACAGCGACAACAGCGACGGTTAACCCCGTATCACTTTCTCAAGGGTTAGCAGCGGATTACTTGCTACTGCTGAGTAGCCTTCGTGGTGGAAGCCACCCATTCCTGGAGAGATTCAAAGAATATCTGGGCACGTCGTCCACTTCTACTATTAGCACAGGCTAGTCGGACTGTAATATATATAGTGTATTTATTTCAACGAGACTTTACATGTTACATTAAGACAACGAACATAAGCATGTTCATGTAAATATATAGAGCCACCCAATATACTGTATACATTTCACTGCATCTAGTATAACTATGCAGATCTCGGCTGCGCTTCTTGCCGGTCACAGTCCCGAAGGTCAATTCTTTCCAGAACAGGAAAAATCTCTAACAAGTTTCTAATACGAGTATGAGTACGTGTATCAAACTTCTCTCAATTCGGCATGCCGGAGAAGAACAGCCCTTATCTTGTGGCACAGAGTTTCCCCGACAATCTTCCGCGATTCATCCATAGAGGGGGGTTTACGTTGCTTCCGAACAACCTCCGAGCCAGAACAAGAAAGAGGCAGTGGCTAAGCTCCGGATAGATAACCACAGGGCTACTGATCTGACGCTCCTCGGAGATAAACCCAATTGCGAATCACTGCAGATATGCCTGGCATCCGGTGTTTCCCCGAAAATCTCAAGAATAGCGACTATGCCGTGTAATTCTTTTTAATAATGGCTGGATTCGCTCTCTTGCTGATTTCTGCAGTTTACTGCATTCACAATTTTTTTTGCGGTCGATTTTTCCTTACACTAGGACAAGTTCATTGACCGGAACCGAATCAATATGGCTGTCCTCGCAAGAGCGCAAAGTGCGGATAAACCGGGTATCCACGAGACGCATACACAACCACATCGACATGACATGACGGCTTACCAGGACAAATCCAGGCATCAAAGAACAACCAAGCCCGCCTGGCGACCAACATTCCACCTAACAGCGCCCCATGGCTGGCTAAACGACCCCTGCGGCCTAGGGTACGATCCCACAACCGGACTCTACCATTTGTCCTTCCAATGGAACCCGAAAGAAAACGACTGGGGTAACATCTCCTGGGGACATTCTGTCTCCCGGGATCTTGTCGAATGGGAGACGTCACCGGTTCCGTGTTTAAAGCCGTCTACTCAATATGACCGCTGCGGTGTTTTTACGGGGTGTTTGCGTTCTACCGATATCGATGGGAATCCTGGTGCCCTTACACACTTGTACACATCTGTGGGACATCTGCCTATCCATTACAGTTTGCCGTATACCACCGGTTGCGAGACGCTGAGTATGGCAGTCTCGCGAGATGGCGGGAAAACATGGAAACGCCCAGATTGCAACCCGATATTACCAGGTCCACCGGAAAAGGTGAACGTGACTGGTTGGAGAGATCCGTATATCAGTTCGTGGCCGACAATGTGCAGCGGGTCAGACAGTGACCTTTACGGATTCATCTCCGGTGGCATCGCTGCAAAGACCCCGACTGTGTTCGTGTACTCTGTTAACCCCAAGGATTTGCGTGAATGGAAGTACATTGGACCGTTGGTTGATGTTGGGTTGAACTTTCAGCCGTCGAGGTGGTCTGGTGATTTTGGTGTTAACTGGGAGGTTGCGACGCTGGCGACGTTATCCGATGATGAAGGAACTTCGAGAGATTTCGTTGTAGTGGGGACAGAGGGTTGCAAGGAGACTGGGCACCAGCCAAAGCGAGCGCCACGAGGCCAGCTTTGGATGTCTGTTAACCCTCGCCCTGAGGGAAGAAGCACATCAGGCGCCCTCACAACCTATGGATTCGCCGGAATCTTCGACCACGGCTGTTTCTACGCCGCCAATGCCTTTTTTGATCCGGTTACACGCAGACAGATCGTTTACGGTTGGATCATGGAGGAAGATTTGCCAGATGCCCTCCGTCATCCGCAGGGCTGGAGCGGACTTATTTCCCTCCCGAGAGTTATGAGTTTGATGACATTACGGCATGTGAAGAGGGCGCGTCGATCTGAGTTGAAATCGATTACTTCGATTGAAACGGAGGGGGATGCAAGAACTGGGACGTGTACTATTCGGACATTGGGTGTACAGCCTGATCCGAGACTCGAGAAGCTTCGTGCAAATGCGAGCAGGAGGCAAACTGATGGTTCAGGATTGAAGCCGGAAAAATTCACATTACCCTTGACGACGTCCAAATGGGAACTGGATGCTGAGTTCGCCGTTGGAAATCAATGTACGAGCGTTGGTGTAGAGATTGACCATGGTGGTATGTCTTCCCACATCTTCCCTCTTTTATCATTCATTAACTAACTTATTTCAGATTCAAATTACACAACCCTTACCTGGACCCCATCAACCGAAACCTTCCAAATCAACCGCCCCAACCCTATGCCCGACTCCAATATCAACAACTTCCCCGAAAAAGCTCCTCACACCCTCTTCACCACTTCAGACCCAGAAACCGGCACGGAAAGCGAAGAACCACTGCGCATACACGCGTACTTCGACATGAGCGTCCTAGAGATATTCGTGAATGACCGGACGGTCATCTCGACTAGAGTTTATCCGTTACACGAGCAATGCGCTGGTGTACGATTCTTCGGAGATGCAAACACCACACTATTACGCGCAGATGTATGGGATGGATTGGGTGTTATGCATTAAGTCAAGTATCATGAGTTATGAGATTAAGATTAATGATTCTATACACTGTTATGTATGCCATGCCATACCCCCACCCTTTCCCGACATCAATCGTAGAAACCGCATCTATAAAGACAATATTAGGGACAAAAAAGTTAAGCCCAGTTTTCATTTGGTTACCCCCGGTAACCCTCGATTATACATATGCATGGGTATCAGTATCAATTCATCATGCGTGGCATTCACCAAAGAAAACGAAAAACAGAAGACACAAAGGAAAACTATGACCTCCCCTTCCAGAACTTCCAGTTCAATTTCCACCCGGAAGAAAACGGTAATCTTCCATCCCGCTGGTAGATACGCCAGTAATACACCGGGACACCGACAATGATAAACACCACCACAATCAACGTCTGCAATGGCTCTGAGATGACTGCCCGGCTGAGCAAGAAAAGACTAACGCAGCAGAAGATGATCGGTGTCGAGATCCATGTCTTATACGGGCGTTCCAGATACGGTTCGCGAATGCGCAGGACGATCAGGCCCAGAACCGTGAGGAAGTAGAATGTGTACCCCGCGACGCCGTAGAAGGTTACTAGGGTCTTGAACTCGCCGAGGATGATGTATATAACGATTAGGGCGCCGTTGAGGGCCATTGCGTAAATCGGGGTACGGCCGATGGTGGAAGCGTCACCAAAGAAGCGACACAGACGGCGGTGCAAGCGGTTATCGAGGGGTGGTGAAGAAGTAGCTGAGGAGTAGCCGCAGGCGCCTAGTTTGCCAAAGAGGGCTGGGAGGTAGCCTTCTTTCCCGGCGATGTAGACTAAACGACCGCTTGTGAAGGTTGTTGCGTTGAGGGCGCCGATGCAGCTTATGGAGACCACTAGGGCTAGGACAATGGCTCCTGCTGTTCCGAAGACTTGCTCGCCGAACTCGACGGCGATGGCGTTGCTTGCTTCGATGGTCGAGTGTGGTAGGACTAGGAAGTAGGAGACGTTTGCCATTAAATAGCAGAGGATTACCAATGGCATGGCGGTATGGATCACGCGGGGAATATCGCGGTTGGGGCGTTTGAATTCGCCTGTCACATAGTTTGTCTTTACATGTCAGTCAGCATGTAGATCTGATGATTATCGTCTCGGATCAAACTCACGTTATCCCAACCATCAAACGCCCAAAGACCAGCATACAATGCGACAGCCCAGCCAGAGATATCAGTGTTGGTGCCCTGGAACCAGCCAGATTTCCACTCATTACTCGCACTCCCACTAGACGAAACGCCCGTGATAGCGACCACAATCCCAGTAACAGTAATCCCAACCAAGGCGATAAACTTGAAGATCATGAAAATGTCACCGACTCGGGTGGCCACTTTCGTAGAGATGCAGTTCACTAGAATCACGACAAAGACACCACCGAAGGCGACACCTTTACCGATCCAGGGATTAACCTGCTCGACATTCGCACCGACAACGGCCCGCACGACATATTCCCCAAAGACAATGGCGATAATAGCTGCGCTTCCTGGCTTGAGCACCAAAACCGCGCACCACGTGAAGAGGAAACCGGCCAATTCTCCAAAGATCTTGGACAGATAGACCTGCGACCCGCCATTAAGAGGAATTGCGCCTCCCAGCTCAGCGTAACTAGCCGCACCGGTCCACGCCAATATACCTGCCACAACCCACGCAATGAGCGACGCACCCGGAGACCCAGCATTCGCATTAACCTGGCTAGGAGACGAGAAGATTCCCGATCCAATGATCACACCAACCACCAACGACAGCCCATTCAAATACGTAAGCGTTTTATGCCTTTCCAATGACCCATCTGCTGCCCCTTCTCGATCTAACGTCGACGGCGCGCCTATCGGGGCATACCCCCCAGCCGCCGTGGAGGAGAGCGGAAACAGCGTCCTCCCGAAATCGAAGGCCGAGGATATAGAATACGACCGTCCACCCGACCTTCCATACCCGGATTCCGGATCGCCATGTGAGAAATCGCCTAGCGGATCTTGTTCTTCGAGCGAGAGCTTGCGCGAGGATGATATACCGGAGGGAGAGGAGGAGCGGGAAGATCTGGTGGTGGTATCGGGGGATGAGGACGCAAGAGAGGCGAGTTCTAGGGAATCCCGGGGCGCATTGGTGGAATTAGATCTGCCTGGTCGAGACGAGGCCATTATGGGTACGTGTAGGACAAATCAACAGGTTTCACGTAGTTCAAGTCAATCGAAGGAGAGAGAGGACGAAAGGGCGGGCAATTCAGAGTCTCGAGACCGCCATTGACGGAGACAAGACAAAGGAGAGAGGCGAGAGAAGACAAGAAGGTGAACGCGGATGTGTCCAACGTAGAATCTGCTGTGTCGCAATAAACTGGGGGTCTTCTATTTCGGTCCAAAAGTGGTCTTTTTATTGCAGTTTCTATTCTGGTGTTTTGAAGCCTTAGCGATGATCGCCCGCCCAGGGGCTGTGTCCCAATCGGGTTAGCGTCATCACTAAACGGGAAGCGTCAATTATCGGAGAAGAATTACAGATGAAGATTCAATAATTTATAGATCAACCGCCGCGTCTTCTCTATGAAGCCCCGAATTCTCGGCCAGGGTTTGCATGCACTCCGTCCGCCCTTCTCGACCAGCGGGAAGCACGTCTCCCGGTCTTGGAATCGCCATGCTTTATCCTCATCCTCTTCCGCATCCTCCTCCGAACCAGCCCCTCCGAAACAACGACTCTTGGTGAAACTGGCCGTTGTGAGTGTCGCAGCCGCCGGAATTGGAGCGTGTATTCGAAAGTCGCAGCAAGATGGATCCTCGACATTGAATCCTCTCACCTTCACCAAGTACACCTTGATCGCGAAAGAACCCGTATCCTCGACAGGGAGTATCTTCACCCTCAAACCACCGAAACCGGATCTAAACTCGACTGTCTACGAAGCAGCATGGCAGAATGGAGTGTGGAGTGTGATGTTCAAGCAGCCGCAGCTGCAGATCGGTAGAGATTATACCCCTCTACCGGTCACGTCGACGACGGACAACGAGGACGAGGATGTGCTACGGTTCTTTATCCGGAAAGATGCCTTTGGCGAGATGTCGCGGTACCTACATGGCTTGGGTATAGGCTCTCTGGTTGAGATGCGGGGACCTAAGATTGAATACAAGATCCCAAGGCAGACCCAGGAGATCTTGTTCATTGCTGGTGGGACAGGCATTGCGCCGGCTCTACAGGCTGGTTATACGCTTCTGCACCGGACGGACGAGACGCGTAAACCAAGAATACATATACTATGGGCAAACCGGAGACGAGAGGACTGTGCGGGCGGTGCAAACGATACCTGCGCGAAGCCTCAAGGGGCTCGACGATTCTGGTTCTTTGGCCCTAGGACATCACCGGAAAGTCCTGCACCAGTCACGGGAGATGCGGATAGAGATGCGACAGCTCAGTCGCTAGTGGTTCGAGAACTAGAAGCCCTCAAGTCGCAATACCCAGGACAAGTGACTGTGGACTATTTTGTCGACGAGGAGACGACGTTCATCAAAAAGCAGGACATCTTGGACTTCACTAATTCTGCGCGCTCCAGTGGCTCTCGCTTCCCTAAAAATAAGATGATCCTCGTCTCTGGACCTGAAGGTTTCATTAACTATATGGCAGGACCGAAACTCTGGGCGCAAGGAACGGAAGTCCAGGGCCCTCTTCGAGGAATTATTAGTGAACTCGATCTAAAAGGCTGGGCCACATGGAAGCTGTGATGGCTTATTAGGCCGTTCTAATATGTACCATAACAAACTCCTTTTTCCCATGCACTGTATGAAACTTATGGGCGTTATGTTGAATGAACAAAACCTCTCACCCTTGGATGTTGGTTATTCCGACATCTTACCTGCGAATTCTCGCGCAGGGTATCATTCTTGGTCCCATTTTAACTATGCACCTACTGTCCGGTGGCATAGTCCTCGAGATACTTGGCCAGTTTCTCAACGTTCTCCACGGGAACCGCATTGTAGTTGCTGGCCCGCATACCACCGACACTGCGGTGGCCCTTCAAACCCTGGAGCATGCGCTTGTCAGCTCCAGCCAGGAACGCCTTCTCCTTCTCAGCGTCACCGCCGTGCACACGGAAGCAGATGTTCATTCTGCTGCGAATGCTCTTGTCAGGGACAACGCGGTACACCTGCGGGTACTTGTCGAGCACGCCGTAGATAATATCAGCCTTGTGGTTGGAAACCTCTTCCTGACCGGAAACCTTCTTTGCGCCGTATGCGTTGACGAGGTCGGACATGACCTGGCCGGCGACCCAGAGGTTGAATATGGGGAGCGTGTTGTAGAGGGAGTTGTTCTTCGCGATGGTGGCGTAATCGAACACGACGGAGCCTGGAAGACCTCCAATGTTTAGACGGTGGAGAAGGGTTGCTGGGGGTGTGGCGGTCTGCGGGGGAAGGAGGGATTTCTTGATGATGGCGATGGTGATACCGGTAACACCGATGTTCTTTTGAGCGCCGCCCTATAGTCCTGATATCAGTACCTCTCAGAGGATATCTTATTTGGGGGCAGACTTACAAAGATGACCGAGTACTTGCTGACATCGACCTTTCTGCTGATGAAGTTGGAGCTCATGTCTGCAACGACAATTCGCTCATCCTCATCATCACCACCCTGCGATTCCAGCGACTTGGGGAAGTCCTGGAACTCTACACCATCGACAGTCTCATTGTCGCAGAAGTAGACAAATGCAGAACCCTTACCACCCTCGCGCTTGGTCGGGGTCAGAGACCACGACTCCTCCGCGGGGATAGTACCGAACTTGCCATCATTGGCCTTGCGCGCGTCAAGAGCAACATTGACATACTTCGATCCAACCAACCGCGCAGCCTCCTGCGACGCCTTCAACGACCAGCTTCCAGTAACAAGGTAGTCAAGCTTCAATTCCTCCTCAACCTCCTTCTGGACTCTCTGGAAGACCAGCTCCTCAACCCGCGCCTTATCCTCATTCGGGTTCGCCGCCAAAACATCAGCCTCAGCCCTGCGCCGTCTGCGCTCAATCCACACGGAGACAAGGTTCTGCACCACTGCGCTGAACTCGCCGCTGCCACCGGCCTGCATGAATAGGATCTCATAGTTATCGGGAATGCTCAGGAGAGTGCTCAGGTTCGCCTTTGTGTCCTCGAGGATCTTGTTCGCGGTGGGGGAACGATGCGAGATCTCTCCGAGACCCAGGCCGGAGTCGTTGAAGTTGACGAAGGCCTTTGCGCCGGCCTCGACGACGGAGGTTGGGAGCGGTGCAGGACCGGCGCCGAAGTAGGCGACTTCTTCTCTGGTGGGCATGGTGATTGAAGGTTTGGTGGGAAGAAATAGGTTGGAAGGAGAGAAAGAAAGAGGGAAGGGGAGAAAAAGTGAGAGAAGTTATACAGACTTGGCGGGGCTGCCGGTGTGATTCATACAATCATGCAATTAAAGGCACAGCGCAATATTAAAAAAGACTCTAGAGTGTTATTTATAAATAGGTCTAATTGACATGGCCTCAATGCTTTTTTTCTCTTTTTTCAGCTTTTCATTTCCCGTCGAGTACCTTGAGTCATACCCCGCCATGTCACGGTATGCTGTAGAAGCTTTATACTGACTAGAGAGACTGGGTTGAGGTGAAATATGTACATTCAATTGCTCAAGACCAATCAATTGAATCATTCTACTCTGTACATTATCATGAACTGTAGAATATCCAATCTCTCTCTCTTCTGTACCCCTCATAGTTCACGCGACACACACGTGATCCTCCGATAGCGGAGTCTCGGCATGTTTGCGCAGTTTGCCACAAATTCTCCTAATGACTAATCGGTTGTAATGGAAAATGCCGGGGTTTTTATTTGCCAGTCTTTTTTGCTCATCCACGGTCCCGGAAGAATTGAAGTCGAGGTCGAGTTCAACGCCGGCAGCATGACTGTAAGTGCCCAGTACGGTCTCTCTTCAATTGACCCTCACTAACAATTTCATGATGCAGTCACGATTGATGGCCTCCGGCGGCTCGGGTAGAGCGATCTTGCGCTGCCCGGTGCCGAGTAACTTCCAACGCCGTGCCTTTGCCTCGTCGAGATTCTACTTCCAAGAGGTCTTCGAGTCCCAGATGAACGATCCCGCCTCCGCGGCCGTTTACTCGTCCCTCCAGACGTCAAGGGCCGTGCCCCAAACTCTTACTGAGAAGATTGTCCAGCAGTACTCTGTGGGGTTGGCCAAGGACAAGTTCGTCAAGTCCGGCGACTATGTGACCATCTCGCCGCACCGCTGCATGACCCACGACAACTCGTGGCCCGTTGCGCTCAAGTTCATGTCTATCGGAGCCTCCGAGTTGCACGACCCGAACCAGATTGTCATGACCCTCGACCACGATGTGCAGAACAAGTCGGACAAGAACCTTCAAAAGTATCGCCAAATTGAGGAGTTCGCCAAGCAGCGTGGTGTCGAGTTCTATCCTGCCGGACGTGGTATCGGACACCAGGTGATGGTTGAAGAGGGCTTTGCGTTTCCCGGTACGCTTGTGGTGGCCTCGGACAGTCACAGCAACATGTACGGTGGTGTTGGCTGCTTGGGTACCCCGATTGTCAGAACCGACGGTGCCAGTATCTGGGCCACCGGTAAGACGTGGTGGCAGATTCCCCCGGTTGCTAGAGTCAACCTGACGGGTGTTCTGCCCCCGGGTGTGACGGGTAAGGATATCATCGTTGCACTCTGCGGTCTGTTCGACAAGGACGACGTCTTGAACCACGCTATTGAATTCACGGGCTCGGAAGAGACCATGAACAGCTTGACTGTGGATTCCCGGTTGACCATCGCCAACATGACCACTGAGTGGGGTGCTCTGTCTGGTCTTTTCCCGATTGATAATGTCCTGAAGGGTTGGTTGAAGGGCAAGGCCACTACGGCCGCCATGGGTCTTTCTGACGGACCTTACAAGACATTGGCTGCTCAGCATTTCACCCACCCCATCCTCGATCAACTGTTCTCCAATCCCATGACGGCGGACAAGGGCGCGAAATATGCCAAGGAGCTCTTCCTTGACCTTTCTACCCTCACTCCTTACGTCTCTGGTCCCAACTCTGTCAAGGTTGCCACCGCTCTTGGTGAATTGGAGGCACAGAATATCCCAGTCAACAAGGCTTACCTTGTCTCATGCACCAACTCGAGAGCCTCCGATATCGCCGCCGCCGCCAAGGTGTTCAGAGAGGCCGCGGACAAGAATGATGGACAGGTCCCCAAGGTTGCGGAGGGCGTGAAGTTCTACATCGCCGCCGCATCGATTCCGGAGCAGCTGGCTGCCGAAGAAACCGGTGACTGGCAAATCTTGCTGGAGGCTGGCGCTACGACTCTCCCAGCTGGCTGCGGACCCTGCATCGGTCTTGGTACTGGATTGCTTGAACCCGGTGAGGTTGGTATCAGTGCGTCCAACCGTAACTTCAAGGGACGTATGGGCAGCACCGACGCCAAGGCTTACCTCGGTAGCCCTGAAATTGTTGCCGCCAGTGCCTTGAGTGGAAAGCTCAGCGGACCCGGCTGGTACAAGACCCCCGAGGGATGGACTGGCGTTGTCCGTGGTGAGGGTGATGGTATCCGTGAGGAAGAGCGGATGCTTACCGCTGAGGAAGCCCTCGAAAAGGTGATCGGTCAGATTGACGACCTTGTTGCCGACGGAGAGAAGCAGTTCACTCCTGAAGCGGATGCTGAGACTGAGGCCGCTGATGACGCTCTCACGGAAGTGTACCCTGGTTTCCCCGAGCGTGTTTCAGGAGAAATTGTCTTCTGTGACGGCGACAACATCAACACTGACGGTATCTACCCCGGCAAGTACACCTACCAGGACAACGTTTCAGAGGAGATCATGGCCCAGGTGTGCATGGAAAACTACGACGAGCAGTTCGCCTCGATCGCCAAGGCCGGCGACATCCTGGTTACCGGCTTCAACTTTGGCTGCGGTAGCTCCAGAGAACAGGCCGCCACCGCTCTGCTGGCGAAGCGCATCCCGCTTGTTGTTTCTGGAAGCTTCGGTAACATCTTCTCCAGAAACAGCATCAACAACGCCCTGATGGGTCTGGAAGTTCCCCGTCTGATCAGCCGTCTTCGGGAATCCTTCAAATCCGACAAGGCTCTCACCCGCCGGACTGGCTGGACCTTGACCTGGGATGTCCGGAGAAGCCGTCTGGAGATTCAGGAGGGTGAAAACGGACCCAAGTGGACGCACAAGGTCGGTGAACTCCCGCCGAACGTGCAAGAAATTATTGCCAAGGGCGGTTTGGAGAAATGGGTCAAAAATGCCATTGGAGCATAAACATGGAAAGTTCACGGCTGGACCTCGACGAGCTCATTCGGATCCGTGGCGTTTGCATTATACCCAGGTTTTCTTTACACATGCCCCCCCCGACTCTCTTCCTTGCCAGCACTATATGGAGAGGAGTTGAGATTTGCATTATGATATCTTTTTGTCTTATAGAGTTTGGGTTTTCTTCTTTTGTCTATAATACGACTATGGGATGAATTTGTACAGAAAAAAAAGGGCGAGGTTCTGGGATTACGGATATATAGTTCCAATTTATTTGGTGTGTTCATATTCCTTGGGGTTATTTGATATGCGCTTTATGTATTGCTTTTTTCTGTTCATAACTGCATACAGCGCAGTTGTGGCTCTGCTGGATGTGGCAGTGCGAGACGATCTCTGCGATTCAACTCGTCAACAGCAACCAAACGAGCCATTTTCAGGCTGAAGGATTCGTCTGAAATCATAAAAAAGAGGCTGTACCTGCACGAAGAGAGTCCGTCATAATCTCAGCCTCGTCGACGTCGCGATGTCAATTCCTCCCGCTTGCTGTCTTGGTGCCCCCCAATGAATCCTTCTCCCATTGACTTCTTCTTTCCCCTTCCTTTATAACAATCCTTTCGAATGAGCCATTGAGAATCGTTCAATACAACCAAGGCCACCAGCAATGGACCCAGTGTCAGCGTTCGGGTTGGTTTCCGGCGCTTTCCAAATCGCCCAAATCGCCCTGCAAACTGCCCAAGGCCTCACGGCTCTACGCGGGAAATTCGAAAATGCAGACCTCACCATCTGGTCGCTAATCGGAGAATTGAGAACCATCAGATCCGCGCTCATTCATCTAGGCGACTGGGCGCAATTCAATGCGCGTGGTTCCCAGCCGGTGTTCAACAATCACGATGAGGGGCTCAATGTGGCCCTGGAGGGCTGTTCGGTTATCATGGACGTCCTTTCTAGGGAAGTTGCTTCGTTGGCTCAGGGGACGGAGGAGGGGACCGTGGTTGGGTTTCGGGTCAGGGCGAGGGCTGTTTGGAATGAGGGGATTATGAAGGATCATCAGGATCGGTTGCATGCGCAGGTTATGGCGCTGCAGTTGCTGTTGCAGGCTTGTCAATGGTGAGTTGTGTCGATTGTTCGTGTGTTTAATTAACGCTGACGATTTGCAATTGCTAGTCGCACGTCGTCTGAACAGGTCGAATTACTACGGAAGGTCGAAAACCGTCAGATCATCCGAAAAGCTGCTGAGGATACTGCAACTCTTCGAAGTCGTCGAAGTCAATATGCCAATTCTCATGCCGCCACTTCTTCGTTGAGTGTTGTGCAGTCCTCCGTTGGCGAGACGGTCTTCGATTTCGACGATACGGTGATGGCTTCGCCTGCCTATAAACATGCGCTTCGACATACGCGGTCGAGATCAGAACAGCTATCCATCGCAGGTCGCAGTGAGCCCACAGATGAAGGCTATTCAACAGGCATGGCAAACACGCCCAATGCGTCTATACCTTCGAGGTCGCCTTCGATACAGCTGTTACCTATCCAACCCCACGAATCTGTGTCCCCGGACTTCGTCCGCAGAAAGTCCGTCCCCATCAGGCCCAATACGGGGCCATTAAACCAGATCGATATCCGGCGGTGGCAGTCGGAGTCAACGCCTACATCTCTGGGAACCCGTTCGTCAGGTTCAAGGAGTGAAAAGGTCCGCTCGTTTCTGCGTCGCATAAGTACATCAGGGTCGGTTCTTCCAAGGACTTCTGGCACGGCCATTGATCCAGCAGGTGGAAGAAGAAGCCGTGGACGAAACTTCAATATCAGTATCGACCTCAAAACTGCCGATGGCGCCTCTGCGCCATTAATTGTCAAAGCAGCTCAGGCAGGAGCTCGTATTGAAGTTGAACGACTGATCCAGAGCAATCACGATATTGAGGCCCGGCACATCGGTTCGCGACGAAACGCACTTTTGGTGGCAGCTCATTGCGGAAACGAAGAGGTCGTGGATCTGCTAATTCAGAACAATGCACGGCTTGACATCGCAGATGGATCAGGGTCCACGGCGCTGCATCTTGCTGCGTCGCGTGGCCATGTCGAAGTCCTTGGGCTACTTCTCGCTGAGAATGTGGACTTTGAAGCTCGAAACACCCACGGCAGAACCGCTCTCTGGGTGGCCGCTGATCAGGGCCAACTTGATGCTACGCAAATGTTGCTTGCTATGCGTGCCAAGGTGAATTCAAGAGCGGATAACCAGATGACCGCTCTTCACGCTGCGGCGAAACGGGGAAATAAAGAAATTATCGAGCTTCTAAATTCTCAAGGCGCGGATTTAGAAGCAAAAGACGCTGCGTTGATGACGGCCCTACACTACGCCTGCGAAGAAGGTCATTTAGATGTCATTGAAGTACTTCTCAATAGCAAGATGAATATCAACGCGCCAGGGAGCGATAAAAGGACACCGCTTATTTGCGCCGCGGCAATGGGCAAGTTATTAGCAGCTGAGCTTCTGCTAAAGAAGAAGGCTTCTTCGCGATATGTTGACGAAGCAGGGATGACAGCCTTACACTGGGCTGCGTTCAATGGCCACGCGGAGATTGTTAGCATACTTGACCAGAAGAAAGGGCTATCAGCAATGACCAACATCGCCGGACGAACCGCTCTCCATCTTGGTGTCATGAACTCGCAATTTGCGGTGGTAGAGTTGCTTCTTCGCAAGGAAGATGTCTCCCTGGAGGCTCGATGCGATTCGGGGCTCACGCCGTTGCACTATGCATGCACCGCTAACAATTTGGAGATCACGAGACTACTGTTAACTGCAGGCTCTGACCTCGAAGCACAAACTGGAGGAGATCAGCGAACACCGGTTCATATCGCGGCCGCAGGTGGCTCGATGGCGCTACTTAATCTACTCTGTGGCAAAGGTGCATCACTCGATGCTCGAGACGCAATGGGAGACAGAGCCCTCTGCGTTGCATGTCGCCAAGGACATGCAGCCGCAGTTCAGAACCTCCTCAATCGAGGCTCGTCTTTATACCAGAAGTTCGGGAATCGGTTGCACGAAGATTCGCCGCTATGTCTGGCGGCCATGGGTGGTCATTTGCCAGTTGTTTCTCTTATGCTTCAACACGGGGCATCTGCTTCGCGAAGCGATGAGACGGGGTGGCAGCCGGCTCGCTATGCAGCTTACCATGGACATCCTGACGTTCTCCAGCTTTTGCTAGTTAACAGTCCCCCATCGACAAATGCTGGTCTTGACCCTGCACTCACAGCGGAAAGGATCGGGTTCGCACCCCATGTGACGATTCCAGAAGAACGGAAAAATAAAGTGCGAGAGCTATTGGGTCAATCCCAGCGAGATCACCTCTCAATTGAATCCGCTCCAGTACCTGTTTCGAGGGACTTACCACTCCCACCTGCAGCACCCGCTGCCTATAAACCGTACAAGCTTGTGTTGCCCTCCTCGCAAAACGGGGCCCGCAATGTTTCAATTCATGAGGACAGAACCTCCCCCCAGGAGCTTCCGGGTACTTTGGAACAAGGGCTGCCAAATAGCAGATCCGTTACACCAGATCAGATGCGCGGGGAAGTGCGTAACCAGGATACGGACTGGTGGGCGACAACAAGTGTCCAGGGCCCTGCAATTGGGATGAGTGGGCGCGGACGGGTTTCACAACCGAGTTCCATGCAAGAGCCGGATTCTATTCAGCAGCCTCAGCCTCGGGCTGTAAATGCTGCTACCAGCCCTTGGTTTGATAGTATGCAGGCTCAAGCGACAGTTACATGGGGCAATTCTGGAGGGAGTGCTAGGAACATTACTTCCACGCCTAGAATACAACAGCCCTTGCCTAACTCTGGTCTTGGAGGCATCCCTTCATTCGTCTCTCCTCAGCCAACCCCACGAGTATCTATACTTGCTTCTGAGCATGATAATAGGCCGGACGATACGCAAGACATGTCGCGGCGGTTACTCGATCTCCTTCGAAACCAGCCCTCTACGAGCAATAACGATGATGATGAACAGTCTGAGACATCATCAGTGACTAGTGTATACACAGCACCAGAAAGGAGTGGCACTCCTGACATGGTCTACGAACTGCCAGTATGAACAATTTTATATACCATGTTTTGACAGTTATATTTAGCCTAATGACAATGACATTCATTCACTGTTCCCCAACCCGCAAGTGATCCACGGAACTGCGGGGTCGGAGACTAAAATAGGTACGCGATCTATCAAGTAAGCCCCGCGTTGGACTCTTCTCCCTCTTCTCCCTCTTCTTCCACACAACCAACACCAATCCCCCAAACCCACCATGGGCCCAAACACACGAGACACCACCTGCACGCGCTGCAATCGCGATTTCCGCTCCACGGCCTCCAAAAACCACCACACCTGGTTCTCCAAACGGCACCACATCTGCGTCTTCTGCGGCTTCAAGGCAGACTTTAGCACCAAGGATGCTCTGATCAAACATCTCAAGGATGCGCACTACGCGTGCAAATCATGCGGAACGTGGTATAACACGTATGATGAGTTCGAGGCGCACGATACCAAGTTCCATAACCGCTGCGGACTGTGTGATCGGTATTTCGCGAATGAGAATAATCTGCACATGGTGAAGACCCTCCCCTATCCCTGTCCTCAGGCTTGCTCTTGAATATCTACCAGTACCCAATAACCTTTACTTGTACTAACTCAAAACCAGCACCGCCGCATCCACGACCCCCGCGCCCTAAAATGCCACAGCGCCACATGCAAAAAGCACTTCCCCTCCTTCTCAGCCATGCTCATCCACCTAGAAGCAGGCAACTGCCCCGGCGGCACAGACCTCCTTCAAGTCAACATGCTGGCTGAGATCTGCTACCAGGCGCGCAAGTACTTCACGTCGATCAAGGATGCGTGTCCGTTTTTCTGTCTGCGGTGTGGGCGGGAGTATCGGTTGTTGTCGGGGTTGTTTCAGCATGTGGAGACGACACCGGCGTGTAGGGAGTTGGCGGGGAAGGGGGGGTGTTTGGGGAAGTTGGAGAGGTTTATTGCTAAGAAGGTGTAGGGTTATTTGGTGGGGTTGTGTTTGCATAGTGGGATGGAGTATGGGGGCGTATTGGGTGCATGGGATTTGGGGTGCATAGCGTGGTGTTTGTGTTTGTGTATGGTGTAGAGATTTGCATATTGCTATTTCGCTAATAAATTCATGGGTATCGAAGCCCTAACAATGTTTCCTAGAAGCCTAATACGAGTGGAACTCGAGCACTGGAAGCGATTACTTCCCAACACAAAACCTAATCAAGTCAGTCACGCAAACCATACAACTGGGGCTGGAAAAACATACTTCTCAAAAACAACCCCCAACACATCCTCCACATCCCCACTCTCCCCCTTCCCCGTAATCTTCGCAAGCGCATCAGCCGCAAACCGCAAATTCTCCGCAGCAGTCACGATATCCACCTCCTCGCCCAGAAGACTGTCGTCCTGAGAACCTGGCTCCGTTTGTGCCAAAAAGTCGTCAAGATGCTGCTTACACCGCTCCAGATTCGAGCTCTGGCGGTGCGTGACGCCCAGCGAATCCTCCCAGTATGAATGGTCGTATTGGCCGTTATCGTCTCCTTCGATTCCCAGGGGTGAGGCGATTTCTTCGAATGTGCTGATGAGGCCGCGGAGGAAGGTTTGAAGATTTCCGGGGTCTGCACTTGGTTCTAGGGACGATGGCGATAGGGCTTGGGCTTCCTGGCAGGATATGCCGAAGATGCGGTTTTGAGGGACGGTTGGGAAGAGTGCGGTGACCTTCTCGAACAGGATTGGCGGGATTTGAGCGGATGCGGTTCGTTCTGATTGCGGAAGACGATCGCACTTGTTAACCGCAATTAGAATACACTTCCCAGCGTCAATGCAATCCCGAGTAGCATCGACGACCTCCCGCTCAACAGCCAACCGACCACTCTCATCCAACGAAGCAACCACAATCACCACGTCCGACTCCAACGCTCTCTCCCTCGCCCGTCGAATGCCCTCCTTCTCCACGGCTCCAATCGTCACCACTGTATCCCCAGACCCAGCCTCTGCGCGAATCCCAGCCATATCCCCAAGCTTACAATACCATCCTCCCAAATCAACACCAACATCAACGATATCCCTCGTTGTTCCTTCCTCTGTACTAACAATCGCGGCTTCCTTTCCAACAACCCTATTCAGCAACGAACTTTTTCCAGCATTCGGAGCACCCAGAAGCGCAATTCGGATCCCATTCCGTAACAACTCGCCCTTCGACGCATTCGCTATATGGAACCCGATCTGCGACACAAGCACACGCACCTGTCCCGCAACAGACGAAAGCAATTCCCCAGCCGACTCATCAAAATGCTGATCCTCCGCAAAATCAATCAGAGCCTCGAGTTCCCCGCGCGCATACAAAAGCTGATGCCGCCATTGTTCATATCGTTTCGACAACGTATCATTCGCACCCCGCACAGCGAGACGCCGTTGCTGCTCCGTATCAGCGATGAGCGTTTCACCTAGCGCTTCGATCTGAGGAAGATCAAGGCGATCATTCATAAACGCGCGGCGGGTAAATTCACCCGGTTCAGCGTAACGAATTATATTATCGGTACGATTTAAGCCCCCAATTGTGCTCAAGACAGACTTCACAATAGCCGGTCCACCGTGTACATGAAATTCAAGGACATCCTCACCCGTGACTGTCTTGGGGGCGGGGAAGTATAGCACTAATGCCCCGGCATCTAGCACGTTATCGTTATTACTGCCCGGTTCGTAGAGCGTTCGTAGAGCGGCGAGCCGTGGTTTCGGGAGGGATGTATTTGGACATAGGGCTTTGTATATCTATCCGTATCCACTGCGTTAGCAAGGTCCTCAATACACCAGTTGCGGTCAAACTTACCTCCGCACACGCATTTCCCGAAACTCTCACCACGGCAATCGCAGCGCGACCTGACGCTGTCGATAGAGCGTAGATAGTCAAGTCTGTATCTAGACTAAACCGCGCCGGGCGAGTAGCTGAGAAGCATCTCCGGTTCGCCGGTGCCAATGCGGGTGTTGGTAAGGGCGCAGCGGAGCGCAAGATAGGTTGATAGCGGCTACGGAGAGCCGCTACAAAATAACAGCGAGTATTCCATGATGGGCGACGGATTGCCCACCGCAGATTCGAAGATAGAGACAGGCGCATGCGCAAAGATGAGAATGGACGATGGGAGGAGATCTTTTCGGGGCCGGAGATTTGAGGGGATAGTCACGTGCGTTCGTTGTCTTATCTGATAAGGGCTTCACTACAAGTAACGTAATCCACGGCCGAGCCGTCCACACGGCCGTCCCGTCCACTTCCTCCGCAACCACCACGAATTTGAAGCTTTGCAACCACTAACACCATTGAATTAAAATATATAACAGACAAAATATCTAGCTATTTATTAGGGCAGCTTCTTATTGTATGCCCAACAGTCCCACAGCCACTACAGCGTGGTGAAGCGCGTTGACGAGGCATAGGTGTAAGCTCATCAACCTGCTCATTAAGCTGTGTATCAAGCTGCTGTATATGCTCACGGCCTTCTTGTACAGAGATAAATAAATCATTCCCTAGAGAAGCACGTTTCCTTGCCTTCTTCT
>NW_019170469.1:574319-598349 GCF_001890805.1 Aspergillus glaucus CBS 516.65 | reverse complement strand
CCCCAAAAACTGCTGCTGCCTTTGATTTTGATTGAATTTTTTTGCTTCTATACGCGCTGATGGCCATTTGAATTCGATTTTCTTGAGAAAGAGGCATTTTAGATGATGGTGGTGACAAAATGACGCGTTGAAGTATGATTGTTGGAAAATTGCGGAGGAAGTGGACGGGACGGCCGTGTGGACGGCTCGGCCGTGGATTACGTTACAGAGTACATACAGTACAGTGATGAAGCACAATCTATTTATCAATTCATACTATACCAAGTAGAAAACCCAAGACCAAATAGTCAAATGCATGGAGATATACCAACAACGCGTCGCTTCGTCACGCCTGCGATTCAAAGAGACACATACACGGCCATACCGGACAAGTCAAGATATCCACCACGACAGGATGCAAGACGACAACAACAAGCGGATATAGAAACAGAACAGACAGAGAGATAGAGACAGACACATGGCTATGGTCAGATAAGGCATTATGTACAGGAAATGGAAACAGGATATGAAGCCGTATGATGTGGAATGTTGAGAAAAGGAAATGAGAAGGAACGGAAATAGAAACACAATGCACAAGGGGTACTGGAAGAAAAAAAAAAAAAAAAAAGCAAGAAGAGAAGAGAAACAAAAAGAGAAGATCAGGGCTAGAAATCAGTCGGAAAGAAAAGAAAAGAAATATTATACACTGATCGACATAGTAGAAAAAGGGGATTCCGAGACGACATCAGTTGGTGTATCAATCAAACATTACCAGTAGATGAAAATAAAAGAAAGAGGTAAAATGTTTCAAAAAGAAGGGGTAAAGAGAAAAAAGAGAGAAAAAAAGAGAGAAAAAAATCACTCAGGCTCCGAATCCCGCTTACTGCTCGGCCGACTATCATCAGGCGACCGATCATGCTGGTCATCATCATTCGGCGAGACAACAATCGCTGGCGTCGACGGCGGCTGCGAGCTAGCATCATCTGTATTATTCGAATCCGCTGTCCCCGGAGGCGACATTGGATCTGGTTCCTTGACAGACGATAAACCACCAGTGCCATCACCGCTATCCTTGCTGCCGCTGGTGGGGCCATTGCGTCGTCTCATCCGGCGTTTGCGCCGTTCTTCCTCGGCACTCTCTCTCCGTTTTCGCAAACGCTCATTATCCCCTGTGTTGTCTCGCAAGCCCTGGAGCATACTTGCAGCGCGGTCGGCGACGTCTTCGCTCTCGGACTGAGGCTCCGGACTAGCGCCTCGATCGGCATCCTGGCCAGGAGGACTCAATATACCAGACTCCGCGGCAGTGGCGCCATCATCATCCTTGGCCTGTCCGGCATTGCTCTCGGCCTCGTTTGCTTCCGCGCCCTCTTCCGCTCCAATGTCCTCGGGGATTTGCTGTCCCGATGCGACGCGGACATTGTGTCGTTCCTTTAATCTGGCACGGCGACGACGGTCACGCTGGTCTCTGGCTTGAGGAGCAGCGGCACGCAACTTCTCCAGTAGCGAGTCCATTGCACCGCTAGTAGCAGGCGAGTTGGGCGCCTCGGTAGCAGTACCGGCACCATTCGCAAGAGCAGTGTTCATGTTCATACGCTTGCGAGCCAGCGACGCCTCCGTACGCTTCCTGCTTTCTTCCAGGGTCATGTTCTTTTCTCGGGATTTCTAGAAGTTCATGTTAGCACAAATCCAAGCACATAGGAACGAGCGATGCTCACCTTCCACTCCATCACAAACGCAGCCAACTTGGCAAAGAAATCCCGTCTCGCGTTCTCGTCCGCACTATCCTCACCGTAAAACACCATAATATCATTATACGACTTCGCCATCTCCTCCAGATACAACTGCATCTGCTCCGCCTTCCGCCTAGCATCCTTCATACTCCGCTGCACGATTTGACTAACACGATCCTGCGGGTGGAACTTCTTCGGATCGCTCAGGTTACCCGCGTCCAAGGACCCCTGGATGTTCTTGATATTATCGATGTACTTCTTAGCGTCCTGGCGGAGTAGGTCGACATTGAGCTTCTGGATATTGACGACGCCGGTGATCTCATCCACGAAGCCTTCCCACTCGGGGTATTGGTTGCGGACAATACGCTCGACCAAGTCGGCGAAGGTAGTCTCGTTCTTGTCATCCTTGACCATACCCAGACGCGCGAGAGAACCGAGCTTGAATCCTTGAGCTTGCTTGTTGGCGTCGTTCATGAAGTTACCAATGTCCAGAATCAATCCGAGGACGTTCATCAAGGCCACCGAGTCGCGCAACGACTCGCTAACCTTAACCACATCCTGAAGCTTGGCCGAAATGTGCTCGTAGTCCGGCTCAAACGACCGTGTCAGAGCAAGCGCACGCATCCTAGCCTTCCAGTAATGATGCAACTCGAAAGCAGTAGCCAGGTAGATCTGATCCTCCTTTGTAAGTTCGCTAGGATCCTGCTCCCGATCGGAACTGGCGGCATCAGGACCCGTCCAGTCCTTGCTATACGGCGCCATCAGCTTAGAGATGTTCTCGGGAATCGTGCACATCTCGTCCCTTTGCAGGAACTCCATGACGACCATGTTATCCAGAATCTCCGCATCACAATGAATAATCATCCGCACGATCTCCTCAGGCGGATACTGAGAATACTTGGCCATTGCGATCTGGAACGTCTTGGACAACTCGTTGGAGATAATCTGCTTCTTGTCCTTGCGCTGTTTGGCCGCGTTACTGCGTCCGAAGATCTTGGTCTCCTTCGCCATGAACAGCCGCTCAACTTCATCCAACACACCCTTCTTGGCAAGCTCCGAATACTTCTCCTCTCGGTCCTCCGGTGTCGGAGCATGCGATGCCCACACCGTGACCTGCGGAGCATCCACCTTGTCCCAGTGCAGAGCCTTAAGCTTCTTCTTAGGCCGGATCGATGGCATCATACCCGTCTTAGCGCCAGGCACACCCTGAGAAGCCATGTAATTGGCTCTCCAGCCTCCAACCCCAGCACCAGGCGGCGGAGGTGGCGGGGGCGCTCCAAACTTCATACCAGGCGGTGGTGGAGGTGGTGGAGGCATTGCGCCAGCCATACCTGGCGGCGGCGGGGGCGGAGGCGGCGGAGGCATCCCAGCCATGCCCGGAGGAGGGGGAGGCGGAGGCGGGGGAGGAATACCTGCACCACCCGGCGGCGGTGGTGGAGGTGGAGGAGGAGGGGGAGGTATACCAACCGCACCACCTGGCGGCGGCGGCGGCGGCGGAGGCGGAGGCGGCGGAGGCATCCCAGCCATTCCCGGAGGTGGTGGTGGAGGAGGAGGAGGAGGAGGAGGAGGGGGAGGAGGAACAGCAGCTCCGGCCTTGTCTGGTGTTGCGCCCTCGAGACCGGTCTTGGCTTCCTCGGCAGCGACTTCGTCTTCGGGTCCTGTAGGTGGCTTGGGAGTAGCCTCCTCGTCCACCGCTCCAGGGACATCGGCATCGATCTTGGGAACCTTGGAAGCGATCTCTCCAAGCAGACCAGTCGCCTGCGAAGGGTCCATCCGGGGCCGCGGGACATAGATCGGCTGTCCTTTCTCGTCCGCTTCGTTGGCCAAGCCAGCATGGCTTCTCTTGCGGTGCACAGATCCCAAAGCGTTGTTATCCAAATTCAGACGAGCTTGCTCCTCGAAATCGTCACTAGGTTCGGCCTCTCCATCCATCTGCTCACGTAACTCACGCAGACGATCAGACGGTCCATGCTGGCCCCAAACCCTACCTTCCAACTTGAATTGGGTCTTGGTGCGCTCCAGCTGTCTCTCCAACCTCCCCAGCAACTGATCACGGTCCATGATACCTCTCATCTGGGACGGGTCCGTTTCCGCGACGTTACTCTTCTTCGCATTCGACGCGGCGATGTCCTGGGCGTCACGGAGCATGAGATACAGCTCACGGGTCTCGAGTTCATTGCGCTGCAACTCTTGAGCACGCAGTCGCTGCACATCGGCAACCTCCGCCTTGATAGCTTCGTTTTGCCTAGCCTGCAGCTCGATGATGCCCGTCTGCTCATCGATCTGCTTCTGCAGCTTCATGACGAGACCGTCGGCGCCAAGTTCCACTTGCGCCTTCATCTCATCGCGCTCCGCAATCGCCGCTTCGGCAATCTGCCGGGCTTCCAGCGATTCATCGTACACCTGCCTAGCCTCTGCATCTGTGTGAAGCCGATCCAAGAGACTCTGCACGGTAAACGTTAACCCTTGCCGGAAATCCAGATCGGGCAACCGCCGGTCCATAGCGACGTAGCTCATCATCGCATCCACGAGCTGGAACATCCGCAGGCCATCCTCGCCGGAGTTCTCGCGGATCAGCAGCATATGCTGCATGGCCGAAAGGAAATAGTCGTGTGCGCGACTGCCGTTGATCCTAGAGGCGATGGCATCGGTAATCTGCATCGGATCGGACATGTCCTTGACCTCGCCCTCGATGCTGTCCTTGACGCTGCTGCCCTCCCGCTGGAGGAGATCTTCGTAGTCGATGGCTTCATTCTCCCTGAACCGTTCAATCTGCTTGTCGATCACCTCATACTGGAAGCCCTCCATCTTCGTCAACAGACGCTTGATACCACATGAGATGAACTGGGCCCGAATGTGACATCGGAGCTGCAGGTCATTCTCCGGTGCATCCACCATCATGTTGATGAGGATCATGGTCGAAACGGCATATTCCATGAGCAAGTTCTCCATTCCAATACCTCCACTCCGATACTCCTCGCTGGCACCGACCAAACTGCCCATCTTACCACGGCCGTCTGTCGTAACCTCGACGATCCGCATCCAGGCATCAAAGCGGCCCGTTTCGCCCTGGTAATTCTTGACATGGTCCATGGCCTGGAGGACCTTCAGGTGGCCCTCGCCCTCACCCCAATGGCAAAGGAAGGTCAGGACTTCGCTGACTAGTTTCCTTGTGTTCAGCCGGGGCGACAGCAGGGAAGTGACGAGCGCAACGATGACTTGCTGGTGTGCGAGAGCATCGTCGGCACCATACTTGTTGTTCATCAGCGCCTTCAGACATTTGACAATGTCATATTCGCGGTCCAAATCCTTATCACCAGTCGGAGGTGCGGGAACAGGCCCAGAAGCCTTTCTCCGGTTAATTTTGATGAGCACATTTGTCAATGCGATTTGACCTTGTGCTTCAACAAATGCCCTAACCCAGCTGTGGAATTGTTAGCACCGTATCGAATGGCAAAAATTAGATGCAAAGAAACGTACCTAATTGGCTGTGTTCGCAAACTGACACTCAAACTGGCAAGTTGCTTGGACGTAATCGTATCATCCATAACCTTCTTGACATACCACTCCGGGCTTCCCTCCTCATCAGCTCGTTCGAGAATCCCCACAGGCCCATCATGACCATGAGTCTGCCGGGCATTCTGCCTCCGCTTCTGTTCGCCTTGTAACTCCGTTAAACGATCCTGGTGTACAAGAGTCCATTTTTTCGAAGCCGGGTATGCCAACATCTGCCGTTTCGCCTGTTCCGGAAGATTTTGCCAACCTCGCTTCTGCATCAACTCCAAGAATAGTTGATCCACTATACGGTCATCTCGGGGTCGAGCAAGGTATTGTTCTGGGACGATCGGCGGGGGCCCGGTAGTCGCAGTCGATACGGTCGATAATCGGCTGGAACTTCCACTGGGTGTGAGGTTATTTCGATCGGAGTGTGCAGTCGTAATCGTGCGGTTTGAACCGTCGGCGGAGAAATAGTTTGAGCCTCGTGTATTTGACGAAACGGACGAATGGAGACTCATCTGATCGAGCGAGAGGCGGGAGTTCTGAGAGGAATCGAAAGTCGAAGAGGAATTATGACTGAATGGCGCATTTGTGGCCGAACTGCCCGGTCTCCCCCACTGCTGATACCGCGGGCCCCTGTCACCTGTTGAACTCCCACTCATAGTCATATTCGAAGCATGCGGCGGCGGACGAGGACCGGTTGGATGGGAGTAGTAATTCGGTGCTTGAGCCGCGGACGGATTAAACACCGGATACTGATGGAAATCCCCACCACCTTTTGCTAAATGGTGAGGCGACGGTTCTCTCCGCGACGACGCATTGGACAGATAATCCACGGGAATCGGGTTACGGGTATCGGAAGGGGTGCTTTCAAAAGGAATGGACGTAATCACACCAGCCGAGGGCGCGATACTGCCAGAATCGAGATCGTAGGGGTTATTATCGATAGATTGGACGGAAGTGCGTTTATTCGAATGCCGCGACGAGCGAGAACCGGCGGCACTTCCTGGCGGCGCGAGATTCTCCAGATCGCCAAGACTGCTTGTGCTGCTGCTTTCATGGCGAATCTCTACCGGCTTCTCTTTGTGCAATTTCCTCCCAAAGAACGATTTTCCCGCCGAGGTTTGTCTTGATTTATCAGGTGCGGACGTGGAAGATGGCATCTTGACGAGCGTCGCTGGGGGACCGCGGGAAAAGCATGAGCTCTAATTCTACCCTTTAGATTCGTAAAGTAGCGGGATTGGATCAAGTAGATTAACGACGGACACTTCGACTTTTAATTCAACCTTTTCAAGAAGCTGAATCCTGTCTTAGCTTGTTGCGGAGCAACGGTAGAAAGAAAGAGAGCGAAACGATAGCGAAAAGAGCGCGAAAGGAGGACAAGCAAAGGGAAAGGGGGAGTGTGTAAGAATCAAATCAAACCAATCCCTCTTTTCTCCAGAAACACCGTCCTTATCTTTGTATGTACTGTTGTATTGAGAATGTATGTACTCCCACAAAGGGGACGGGGAAAGACGACAGGGACGATCAGCCCAGGGTATGGATAAGTAGTGGTAGCGCTGCAACTCGCACTGGTCCGGCTCACGACGAACCAAACACAGAGCCCAAGCGGATCATGCGAATCTTCTTCTTTCTTCACGCGGCGCTTTGAATCGTTTCTTTTTTAGGAAGAGAACAGGTTGAAACCGTCCCTTTTCGGCACGTCAGGGCTGGATGCACGGGCGGCGTTTAGGGGGAGTGGGAGACGGCGTCTAAGTCGGGGTGCTGAGTCATCTGCGGGGCGAGAACTGTTTGTTATTGGCTGGCTTGATGTAGGTCACGTGACTAAGGAGTCGCAATCGCAGCACATCTTGACCAGAGATAATTGAATTGTGCATTGTTAGCATGAAGAGCGGTTGTTGAATCTGCAGCTGCAGAATTACCTACAAGTACACAGTGCTCTGTACAAGAAGACTGGCGCTGGGAGTACCCGCCCCCAGGGCCTCCGTACTCACAAGATGTCCTCAATCGCAAAGGTATCCATCCAAGCAATTCCACTGTACTACAATAACACTAACACTGAACAGACACTCTTAATTCCCGCCACAATCTCCCTAACCCTCTACGTCCTCCTCTCCTACCTCATCCTCCCCTTCTTCCGGCACTATCACCAACGTTACGCCCACTACCTCCCCCTACACACCATCTCCGCGCACACCTCCTCCGTCCGCGACCGCATCGGCAACACCCTCATGCGCTGCATCCTTCGCTCGTCGTCCTCGTTCCCATGGCGGAGGAATAGCGTGGCCGGGCCTGGTGGGGATCATCACGATAATGTCAGCATTGATGATGCGGAAGGGGAGATTATGGTCGGGATGCATATGGATCCGGCGAGGAGGAGGGAGTTGGAGAGGAGGTGGAATAGTAGGCCGGAGTCCGAAGCAAGGTTGAGTCGGGATTTAGAGGAGGGGTTTATGGATGATAGTGATGAGGAGGAGGATAGAGGGCGTCGTTGATTTTCTTTCTTTTATGGGCTGTGAATACTGTATAATATAGCTACGGCGTTTGGCATTTTATCCCTGCATCACTTATGCATATTCGGAAGTTTGTACACTGGCAAGCTACGGAGGTTTATTGACGGTGGCAAGCTGCATACTGCACTACTGCATATAAGAAACTATAAAGTGAAGTATAAATAAAGTGTAAAGTAAATAAGAAAATATATTCAGGTATCATCCTAGGCCATCCTACCAGAGTAATGGCCGATTAGTTCAGTCATTGCCTCATAAAACACCGGTATATATAAAATCCTCCTGTCTATGCAAATTTTTACCCCCTTTCGCTTCAACCTAAGCTTACTTGCGCTGGCCGTAAGCCTTGGTGACGTAGTCACCAGCGTGGACGATGAGGTCCTGGTTCTTGTAGTCGAAGCGGCCAGAGAAGTAGCTGTCCAAGATCTCCTTGGTACCCTGGGCGTACCGGATCTGGGCGTCGATTGAGGTACCGGACATGTGAGGAACCATGGCGTTGCCACCGCCCCAGGGGCCCTGGACGTAACGGAGCGGGTGGTCCTTGGGAGCGGGCTGAGGGAACCAGACGTCACCACCGTAGCCTCTCAAGTGACCAGACTTGATGGCCTCGGCGACATCCTCCTTGACGACGATGGCACCACGAGCGGTATTGACGAGCCAAGAACCTGACTGGTCAGCATGCGTATGTTACACGTGGGGGGGTATGGGGTACTTACCCTTCTTCATCTTGGAGATGAGGTCCTTGTTGAAGAGACCACGGGTCTTTTCGTGCAAGGGGCAGTTGATGGTGACAATGTCACACTGAGCAAGCATCTCCTCGAGGTTCTCGACACGGCGGCAGCCAATCTCCTTCTCGACCTCGGGGGCCAGAGGCTGGTAGTCGTAGTAGAGGAGCTCCTTGCAGTCGAAGGGCTTCAGACGGCGGAGGACACGCTCACCGATACGGCCAACGGCAACGGTACCAACGGTCTTGCCCTCGAGGTCGAACTCGTTCTTGGCGACGGCAGCAACGTCCCACTCACCGTTGCGGATCTGCTCGTGGGCAGGGACGAAGTTGCGGACCAGGGTGAGGATGGTCATGACAACGTGTTCAGCAACGGAGACGACGTTGCAGCCGGTGACCTCAGCGACGGTGACACCGCCGTTGGTCTTGTTGGCAGCGTTGAGGTCGACATGGTCAGAGCCAACACCGGCAGTGACGGCAATCTTGAGGTTCTTAGCCTTGGCCAGACGCTCAGCGGTCAGGTAACCGGGGTGGAAGCTGTTCAGATTAGCACCAATCCTCTATACTTCCAGCGCGGAACATGGAACATACGGAGTGGTGATGATGACTTCAGCATCAACAAGCTCCTTGTCAAAGGTCGAGTTCTCACCATCCTTGTCGGAGGTGGTGATGAGGGTGTGGCCCTCAGACTCGAGCCACTTGCGCAGACCAAGCTCGTTCTCAGTGGTACCGAGAAGGCCGGGCTGGTCCTTGGCGTGTTGACCGCCCTATGTAGGAGTTAGATTATATTCAAGTAGATAGACGGGGGAAAAGGAAGAGCATACATCATAGAGAACCATGAGAATTTTACCCTGTCGGCTCGCAGAAGCAGTTAGCGTACGTGCACCGGAGAAAGCCCCCGCCAACGGAGTAGGGCGGAAGGCAGGTCTTGAGGACCCTGCGGCGGAGAAGAGAGTAGAGGACCGTCCAAGTTGACGGGAAAGAGAGCGAGTAAATACCATTGTGTTGATTGAGTGTGGTTAAATTGAATTAGAGGGAATGGGGATGGAAGATAGCTGGAGGAGAGGGCGTTAGCAGGTATTTAACTTGAGTGTGAAGTGAGCGTCGCAGTGAGAGGTGAGTTGGAGACGCGGGGAGAGCGCAGGCGAGTACGCAAGAGAGAAAAAAGTAAGAGAAGAGAGGAGAAGAGATGATGTATGCGGGAGAAAGGAAAAACGTCATCCAAAGAAGAAATTTAGGGAACTTACCGAATGCGAACGGCGAGACAATTGGAGTTAATGTGAGAGAGAAAGTGATGAAGATGAGAGTTAAAATTCTCGGGAAGAGGAAGTGGCATTTATAGGCGTGGATCACGTTAATTCTTTTTTCTTTCCTGCATCCACGGTAGTAGTACTAACTAGTTAGTGTCAAGTAGTATCCATAGTACTCGGAGTACGTGAACTTGTGCTAAGAGTAGTGCTGGAGATCCGGATGAACTGACGGACTCCGCATCGTCATCAATACCGAAGAGCCCTACCTAATGGGAATAATTATCCTGTTTCTTTACTCTACACATAGAATAGAATATAACATCAATTGTATGAAGTACAGGGTATTCTCATTTTATTCCCTTTCTCGGTTTATTTCCCTCTCAGCAATTGTGTATTAACTTCCGCCGTCTCTCAGCATACATACAAACAAAACACATGATCAACTCTTATTCATGTGGGGTCTTCTACATTACCCCATTACGTATGTTCACTGGCCCCGGACGGAGGGACACCATGGCATAGTTGGAGTTACTTGGAGGTACAAAGTCCGCGGACTTAGCTACTACTAACATAGTTAACCTAATGTACCGGGAGATTTCCATCGTCGGCTCGGTAGTTAGAAAACAGACCACTTCGAGTCAGTGAAAGGTCGACAGATGCTTGTTACTGCTAGAGTAATTTCTCCGTGGCGTGCTGCCCCGCATGAGGGGTTGGCTTATCTAATGAGGGGGCCCCTCACCACTCAGAGTACAGCTGCAGTAGTATACAGAGTTCCGTAAGAGGGGTACGAATGGTTACTCGTCCGACTGAACAGGCAATTTATTCCTAGCTAATGTTCAGGCACCTCTGTCTATCGTAGTTTTTCCATTTTTGTACACTGTATCCTACGCTTGCTTCACGGGGAACCCTGTCTATTCCCGATTCTCCGACATCCCCGAGTATGAGGGGAGATCCACGGTGGCACGGCACGGTCTGACACTGACAGTTCCCCTCATCCAGACTGACACGAAACGACGCACAATCATTCTATACGAAGAACACCTCCAACTAATATACACGGTACTGCAATCAAAAAACCACATTGACCAACTTCCCCCCCTTCACCACCACCACCCGTCTCCGCTTCTCCCAGTCATTCCGTTCTCGCAACCATACCCGTCCCTCATCCGTCTCCAGAATTCGACTCACCACCCAATCCTGCTCCTCCTGCACATCCGGCTTCTCCGTCGTGGGTGACAGTCGTCGCGGAATGGTTGCCGTGAAGCGCATCTTGCCGTTTACCTGGACAGCGACGGTTTGGCCCCCGCGCGCGGACAGGGTGTCTGCTTGTTCCGCGGTGAGGAGAGGTGTCGGCCAGGGCGCAGCGAAGATGGCTGGGGCGGGTGTCTCGGGTTGACGCTCGAGGACTGCTTCATGAAGAACTTCCCATCCCTCCGAGGACAAGGCTGGCACAATTGGTGCCAGGAGACGGAGTAGGGAGGAGGCGCAAAGGTACAGGGTCAGAGGGGAGAGATTCGAAGAGGAGGACAGCGAATTGGTTAATTTGATCAGATCCGAAATCACTGTGTTCAGTCCGTACGGGTTGCGCTCAACGCACTGTGTGACTGAAGTGATGGCCCGATGCGTGGCGAGCACGGCATCCGCATCAGCATCACTCAGCGACGGCAGCAACGGCAACTGTATCGCGTGGTCGGCACGCAGTCCCGCCTCGGAAACCCGGTACTCCGATTTATTCAATTGCTCCCGCACATCCAGCACCAGCTTCCACACCCGACCGAACCACCGCTCGATACCCACGATCTTCGCCTCATCCCACTCAAGAACCTCGCTCACCGGCGCTGCGAATAACACATGCGCACGTGTCGCATCGGCTCCATACCGGTGTGCACATGCAGTGGGATCTACACCATTGTGCTTGCTCTTGGACATTTTTTCGAACGATACCTGGGGCGTGGCTTGGGTGTCCTTGATAACAGGCTTGTCAGGACCACCGCTAAAATCCACTTCGGACGGGTGCAGGAATCGACCAGTCGACGGGTCCGAATATGTCTTTCCGTGAACCATTCCCTGAGACAAAAGCGTCTGGAACGGCTCCGGCGGCGCTTTCAGCATATCACTATTCCGTGCGATCTCAGGGAACAACTCAGACTGTGCAAGGAATTTGTAGATGAAACGGGCATACAAAAGATGCAGGATGGCATGTTCAACACCGCCAATGTAGACGTCTACCGGTCTAACAGATGCCGGCGAAAACGGCTGCTCCTTATTCGCCGCATCCAAAAACCGCAGATAGTACCACGACGAGTCGACAAATGTGTCCATCGTGTCAGTGTCGCGGGTCGCAGGCTGTCCGCAACTAGGGCATTCAGTGCGCTTCCATTCCTCTGACGACTCGAGCGGATTACCCTTCTTCCCCTTGAGCCAGTCGCCTTCGAGCTTGGGCAGTTGCACCGGTAGCTGGTCATCTGGCACCGGCACCGCACCGCAACTATCGCAGTGGATGATGGGGATCGGAGCACCCCAGTAGCGCTGTCGACTGATCAACCAGTCGCGCAGCCGCCATTGCTCGACTACTTCGCCGTGCCCGACGGCGTTGAGATCGGTGACGATTTGCTTCTTTGCTTCCTGCGAATGCAGGCCCTGATATTTCCAGCAGCGGGAAGTCAAGTAGCCTTCGTGCGTGAAAGCCTTGGCGTCCGCGGCGGGGAGGACGCCCGTGTCCGCCGGCGCGGCTTGCGCCTCCGCGCCAATAACTTGTGGAATGAACTCCGGGTTCACGTTCTCCTTGAAGAAGGCTAGGTCTCTAGAGTCGTGCCCCGGAACACCCATAACAGCACCCTCGCCGTAATCACCGAGGACATACGGAGCCACGAAAACTGGAAGTTTCCGGGCGATATGTTCACTCTCCTTGTCGATGATATGCAGCGGGTGCGATGCCCAGACGTTATGTAGCTTGTAACCAGCCTTGGAATCAGACGGCAGCGACGCCGCTTCATCCAAGAACTTGCGTAGTCCTTCATCCGTCTCAGCCGCCTGCTGAACGATAGGATGGTTCAGCGAGAGAGCCAAGTATTCGACACCATACAACGTATCGGGCCGGGTGGTAAACACATTAACACCTGATTGGACATCGTTGACAGTAACCGGGAATTTGACCTTAGCACCATCCGATTTCCCAAGCCAGTTGCGCTGCATGGACAAGACTCGTTCGGGCCAGCCACCAGACAACGAATCCAGATCTTTCAACAAAGCTTCTTTGAACGCAGTAATGCGGAAGAACCATTGTTTCAATTTGAGCTGCTCGACTTTTGCGCCGGACCGCCATGAGAAACCATTTGCATCGACCTGCCAATCAGCCCTGTCCGTAACTTATATATCTAGAATGACTCACCTGCTCATTCGCCAAAACAGTCTTATCAACCGGATCATAATTAACCAATGCCTCAGCCTGATACGCCAACCCCTTCTGATACAACATCAGGAAAATCCGCTGCGTATGCTCATAAAACTCCGGCGCACAAGTCGCCAATTCCTACCCACACCCACCATTATTAGCCCTCACCCAATCCAACCCAAGCCCCGACAGGCGAGATAAAGACATACATACACGATCCCAATCAAAAGTCGTCGAAATACTCCTCAACTGCTCCTTCATCCTTTCGATATTGTCCTTTGTCCACTCTGCCGGATCAACGCCCCTCTCTATTGCTGCATTTTCTGCCGGTAACCCGAATGCATCCCAGCCCATTGGATGGAGGACATCGTGTCCGCGCATGCGGTAGAAGCGTGCTAGGACGTCGGAGATCGTGTAGACGCGGAGGTGGCCCATGTGCAGGGTTCCGGAGGGGTAGGGGAACATGGAGAGGATGTAGGATTTCGGTTTGCCCTCGTTGTCACCGGTTTGAGGAGGTAGTTGTTGCTGTTGTCGCTGCCATTTTTCTTGCCATTTTCGATCGAGGGCGAGAAGGTCTAGTTTTCGGGGGAGTGAGGAGGTCGAGGTTGTTGCGAGTCGGATGAAGGGTTTCGGGGAGATGGTGGTGGTGAGTCTGCGGCCCTGTGCGAGGGCGCAGGTTGGGTTTTGTCGTAGTCGTAAAAGGGAGAGCATGTTGACTGGATATCACTTCATTGTCTCATAACTGAATGTCGAGATCGAGCCATTGATCAAGGTTCTGCAAGGAAGAAAACCGCCGTCAAATTGTTGACGCGGAGAACTTCCGTCCCGATTAGGATTAGCGTCTACATCATAGATTCAGTTTGCATCTACAAAACACAGCAATACTCTGTACATTTACATCAATTGTCCTAGATACCTCTAGTACCTATGTCATCGGTAATTCTTCATATACAGGACCTCTTCTACAACCGTAAAATCCCCCCATCTCTCCCAATCCCACCCCGAAAATGATCCGTAACCACCTTCCCCCCAAAAACAGTCTCCTCGACAATCCCCTCTACATTCCTTGGTTCAACACGTCCATACCAAATACCCTTCCCGGCCAGCGGGTTGGGAGCACTATCGCGCATCTTCATCCCCGGTGGAACATAGATAATCACATTCCCAGCATACTTGTGTCCCCCGATATGGCTGATCAGTCCGATATGGGCGTGCTCCGGGTTGTCGATTGTCTTGTTATCACTAATGGAAGTAGAAAACCCGCGCGCGGAGAGAACACGGTCGAATTCGGTTTCAAGGACTGGTGCCATAACTCCGCAGCGCATGTCGCGACCGCCGTGGCCGCAGATGAGGATTACGGGGGATTGGTGGATGTCGATTGCGCCGGGGAATTGGGATGCTAAGTTTGGGACACGGACTAGTTGGTCTCGTTTGGACTCGGGGAGGGAGGCTTCTTGCATGGGGTGTAGTTTTTCGGGGAGGAGGAAGGCTTGGACGAAGCTTGACAGATTCGAATCCGTTGCATCTTGATCGGCGACGGGGATCGAGGGAAAGTATTTAAAGCTGGGGAAGAGAAAGGCCGAAGCGGACGAGGAGGACGAGGACGCGGACAGTGAGGAGTTCGAAACGAGGATATTATTGAACGGCTTCAATCTCGGTCAGCAACATCCATGCTATACCTCGGTCAACACATACGTCAGCATAAGGACCACCACGCCCAAGTAACTTCTTCAATCCTCTTGCAAGATCCCCCCAACCCTCCTCCTTCCCATCATCCTCAATGCGACTCGTCCAATCCCGCTGCCCGGTACAGATTAACAACTGCTGCGCATATGCAGCCATGGTTCCATTCAACGGTTGTTCATAATCAACCGGAAGCCCCTCTGGCATCGCAGGCGTTGGCGGGCAATCGCAACTGGGTTCGGGACATGATTTGGTGACGGGGAATGGAGGGGGGATATCGAGACGGGCGCGCAGGCGGCTGGCAAAGCGTATTTGTGAGTGAGGTCTGAGAGTGCCAAAAGGCGACCGCCAAAGCGGTTGTAGTCGTAGTTTCATTGTTGCGCAGACAGTGATTTTCTTGAGTTGAAAATCCGGAGAGATAAATCATAAATGTCAGCTAAACTCCGCAATTTCCGAGGCCGAGTCCGAGATCCATTCACCTTCGGAGTATTACTCCGTATACTCCTACAGGCTACAGCTCTATTCTACGGCATGTTGTTCAAGAAGTTTGCTGCCTCCTGATGACCCTCCTCGCGGGCCACCATAGCAGGCGTCCGCTCATAATAATCCTTCAAACCCAGATCGGCTCCCCGCTGGATTAGATACTCCAGGACATCAACATCTCCCACTGCAGCAGCCTCATGCAACGCCGTCGTCCCCGGTAGCCAACCTATAACAACATCATCACACTCCTTCGCATCATCATTTACATCCGCGCCATGTCTGAACTGAAATTCCATCATTGCATACCGCTTCCGTTTCGCCGCTGCCCCCAACGCACCTAGCCCATTCACCCGTGCCCCGTATTGGATCAACAACTCAGCCATTTCGATGTTGTCATTGCCCACGGCAACACAGAGCGCTGGATAAAAATCAGCTAGCAGGTTTATGTTCAGGTCCGCGCCATGCTCGAGTAGGAATCGTGTGAATTCAAGACTTCCGCTGGACGCAGTCATCGCAACATATCCACCAGTTCGATCATTCTGGTAGTTTACATCCAGGCCGGCTGGGATAAAGATGCGCATTAGGTCAATAGTTAACCTGCAGACGACGGCGCCGTAGACCCAGTCATTGAGCTGGGCGTTGTGGGAGAGACAGGTTTGAACTAGATCGTAGTCTTTGCTCACGATGGCGCGGCAGAGTATGTGCTCTAGTGAGGCGTCAGTGGGTGCTCCTTCATCAAGAAGGAACCTCCATTCTACGCGCTGGTCTTTGGGTGCAGCGGACCAAATGATCTACCAGTCTTCTTGTGTCATTGCGCTGGTGCCCCTGGATTTGGATGGGGTATTGTGCTCTACATCCGGAATATATATTTGAACCCCGCGGCGGTGCACCTAAATATAATAGAAGATCAGCACAGCATATGCAGGCAGACGTTCACCATAGCCACGTTTCCGTCTCTTGCATCTAACTGATATTGTCACTCAAACCGGAGCCTGGAGCCTACTAGATGTAGATCCTCTCGTGAGTCCCGACATTTCAAGGGGTAGCAGCCTAGACCCAGAACCAGGAATCGATGAAACCAAATAGTTTCCCAAATAATCTCGAGCAAACTATAGATTTCTAAGCATGAAAACTATAATTAATTTTCAAACCATTATTGATCGGCTATATTTTCCTTTGAAAAAGGTGAATGTCGTAAAAACTCCCTCATATAATTAACATAACAAAACTTTAACAAGTCATGGGCCTATGGCGCAACGGTAGCGCGTGTGACTCCAGATCACAAGGTTATCTGTTCGAATCAGGTTGGGCTCATAATTTTTTTTTCTTTCTTTCTTTTTTCTTTCTTTCTTTTTTCTTTCCCTTCCATTGGTAGACTATCTGATGAAATGCTAACATGAGGAGAGAAAGAAAGAAGCTGGGCCTGCCTGCGCTGAACTATCTAGCGTGTGTGAAGGCGTCTATGCCCTATATCCAAACAGGCCAAAGTACGGATAGCCAAACACATCATACCGCTAGCTCCCGCTCCCGCTCCCACTCCGTGACACTCGATTTATTATTATTCGTCGTCTTCTTGCCATTGATCTGCATTGTTACTTCGAGAAGACAAAAAGAATCAATAAGAATTTCGAATTCAATTTAAGATCGAATATTTGTATCAAATAAAAAACTACCTAAAAAAAACGAATGAGCCCAACCTGATTCGAACAGATAACCTTGTGATCTGGAGTCACACGCGCTACCGTTGCGCCATAGGCCCACTACTTGATCAGTTTTGTTGAATCATTGATATGATTCAACTAGATCTTTGTGTATGTCTTATTCTGTTGGTGGAGAATTGTTAATAGCCCTTTGTTCTTGTAGTTTCCACAAACCAAGGGCGCATTAATGTAGTCTATCATCCGCGGCTACAGATCATTAAGCCAGTATGGCATCGCGTGTATTTGTTGTTCGCATTTTCTTCGGCCCCGTCATCTTTCTCCATACTCTCTACTGAGTTCTGTCGGTCCTTATATATGTACCCACATCAACATACAATTTTTATCTGATTAATCTCAGTTGACCATACTTGTCCAAAGGCAAAGGCAGCCTATTTGCAGGCCATGAGCAGCGAGTTGACATTAGAGGCCTCTATACCATTACCAAGGAAGACCACGTTATAAAATGCTTGCGTGATCCAGTTCATTTACAGGTAATAATGAGTCTCTATGGCTCCCTTGCTTTACATTGAAGTGCTGACTGAAATTGGAAGCCCGACAGTCATGACGTATCGAACTCGCTCATGTAGTCAACAGCACTGCCACAACTGTTTTATATACAAGTCACGATAAAGACATATTCGACTCTCGTTCAACCACACAACATATAATCACCCAAGATCGTTCTATAATCAGTGGGCTTGCCGTATACAAGGCTGTTTCAACCGACGAAGACGACAGGTATATCCTCTGTGCTCCAGTATTCTCGAGTTATACGTCCATATAACCGTGGGGACCATTTCAGCAGACCAGAAAGCGCAAATACGGGACAATTATAAAAAGGCCATATGATATCAGAGAGATGCATTCGATGTAATAAACTGTCGAATCTTTTGGCAGCGCTTGGCCACAAATACACTTGCTAGGCGGCGCATTGAGACTCATCCACGCGAGTTCCACAAGTTTCTCATGAGCAATACGACAGAAGGTCATATGGGAATTCTGTGCAAGCAATCACCAATGAGCCATCAAATGATATCAACATACAAAAAGGGGTTTATGGGATTAGAATACCCGATGGGTTCTTACAAGCAGGAATACCCAGGTTCAACCCCACGTATCAGGCACATTTAAACACGACAGAGGTCTTTGTCAGAAGAAATGTTTTTCTGCGATCTACCAGGCGAATGTGTTCGGCCAAAAAGCTTTCATGATGCGCGTCCCTGAACTAGAGCCGATAAGCTACGCAGTTCGACCGATTGGAGTTATACATTACCAAAGAAATGCGAGAGCTCGTGCTCGAAATGGATTTCATTGGCCCAGTATCATCAGACTGTTATGTACTTCTAGAGCCAAGAATTATCGAATAACCTTCTCAAACACCCTTGCCGTAAATTCCCAAACTCTCTCAGCCCATGCACCCTCCCAATACCTTCCCAAAAAACGATCCCTCCTAATCACCTCGCTCTTATTATCAATCCGCCACACATACCCCGGCCCAAAACCACCGCATGTAAGATGATAAGCCTGCCTCTCCCCGCTCTCTTCCGCAAAAACACCAAAAATATTCCTAATCACTTTCACAACATTGCGGATAGTCGCGAGGGCCATTCTCCAAAACACCCCCGAAGATTCTGGAGGTGTTAAGCGGGAAAAGATATCCGTCTGTACCCAGCCCGGGAAAGCGTGTATGAATGTCATCTCTTTATGGTTGTTTGCCAGGTACTCGAAAGCAAGAACAGTTAGCGGGGACCAGTTTTTACCATTGTTAATTTCGAGGGCGAGGTCGTTTTCTATTAGGGGTTTTTCGTTCCCGCCGTTGAGAACGCTTAGGACGCGCGGATTCTGTGATTGAGAGAAGCGGGAGAAGATTTGAGATTAGGCGGATGCGGGTGTAGTATGGCAGCGCGAAGCAGATCTCCAGACCTTCTTTTGTATCTGCAACCGTTAGCATTCGCAGCCCATTCCATGGCGGTTGACATACACTCCGCTCCGTTCAGCGGCACCAACCCCGCGCTCATATATAGATAATCCACCTTCCACTCATCTCTCTGAATCCGTTCATAAGCTTTGTCAACATCTGATAGCAATGAAACATCGACTTCGAGAAACACGATTTTGGCGTCTAGATTCAGGGAATGTAGTTTTTCTTGCTGAATTGCGAAGCGTGACACTGATCGGCCCAGAATGTAGAGGGTTGGGTTACGCAGAATTGAAGTTATGGATGTGAGGGTGGCGGCGCCGATGCCGCTTGTTGCGCCGGCGAAGACGCATACTGGCTCCTGATTTTGGGGTTGCGTGTTGGTGAAGTGAGAATTGAACTCGTGGATAACTGTAGCTTTTACCATGGTTGTCGTTTCGAATTGGGTGTTCTGAATCCTAGAGGTAGGGTGACTTTCGTGTCTAATATGTATTTCTGTGCTCGTTATACGTGGCATTGAAGTGCTGTATGGGTGAGTGCAAGGATCTCCGAGGTGATCAGCGGTAAATATGGACCGGTAAGATATCACTCTCAAATACACATGATTGTAGTCAAGCGGGCAGGAGCAGAATCCTGTCTCCATTGACTCGTATAGTGGGTTTACTGCGTTATATTGGGCTATACTACGGAATGGACTGGGTATTATATGCCGTATATGACATTGGTACCTGACATGACTAGTCTAAAATACTATTCGATAAACCTGTATATCTTACACATGACTCGTATCCCATCCCAAAACAGCAAGCTCCAAGATGACATCAAAAACCCGCCAAAGCATGACTCGACTCCGTCAACGGCCACAAAGCATACCAGAATCCAACAGCCCCGACGACAAGGAGCACATAGTACGCTACTGTCCATCCAATTCCTAGTTCTCCGGGAGTCACGTAGATTGGACTCCGCTCGCGCTCGTCATCTTTACCTTTGACGGGTGGTGCCAGAGCGACACCAGTTTCGACGCGTCCCCAGAATCGGGGCAAGCCGCACCAGTTGCAGAAGCTGTGGGCGAGGATAACAGGAAACAGTGAGCCAGTGCGCAGGTAGAGAAAATTGGCGTACCAGCCAAAGATAGTCGTATAGGTGAACTGAACGAAAGAGCGGAGAAGAGCAAGCAGAATTGAAGTGTCGGGATGAGTGAGACGGAACTCGTAGAAGTGGTGGACATGTGCAATGCCAAAGTACACAGGTGCGATGAAGACAATGCGTCCGGAAGATACTTTAGCGAGGAGATGCAGAGTGATGATGATTGATCGGAACATGATTTCCTCAGTGACAGGCCCGGCCACGTAGTTTCTCCAACCCATCCAGCCACGGAGGGATTCGGAGATTCTACCGCCGTGGATCCATTCTCGCCATTCACCTTCGGCGATTCCTCGTTCAAAGAGGGGGCCTAGGAATAGAATGGCCGTGAGAAGTAACGAGCGGAAGATGTCGCTGGGGGCGATAGGCCACCAGCCCAGGAGATGAAGAGCGTGGTCGAGAGGCGCATTGGTTTTGCTTAGAATCATCCAGAGGACCACGAGGGAGCCACCCAGTGTGGATAGAGTGACGGCGCGGATTCGCGCGCGGATGACTGATGGAGCATCGCGACTGAGACTGGGCGATGGGCGAGTGATGGAAGAGACGTAGAATGGTACGACGTAGGCGAGAGTCAGAAGAATCTACTTACATGTTAGTATTTTCCAAGTTTAACTAGACATGCCATATACCGAAGCTACAGCAGCCATGTTGACTGACAGGACGGGTTCATCTGTTCATGTTAGTAGCGCTCGTGATAGTGATGAGGGTGACATACCGCGTCCGGAGTAGAGACTTTTGAATCGGGCGAGAAGGGAGACAGGCGCCATTGTTGAGACCAAATATATGGAAGAATAAAATAAATATACAGAAGAAAGAGAAGATATACCAACAGGACAATATCAAGACCAGACAATGACACGTGATGACTAAGTGGACACCATTGACACCTCAGGCAGTGGTGATTGTTTACACCCTGTTCATCGGCTCCGCATCCCGAGTGCTGGATAAAGATAGACACAAGCACGCCTTACTCGGGATATATATTAGAGTACTCTGTACCTGTACAGGGGTCACAGCCTCGGGATGGATTGGGATCTCCAATTGGTTTAATTATGCTGGACGAGTAATCTCACCGCTGCTGTCACTCCACTGTGAGTTGGCAGATCCATCGATCTACATTATGCAAACACAAGTATTTGCACATAGTCTAGCTAGTACAAAGACATGCGATCGAATGCAACGATACTTCTGTCTATACCCGACTATATACTTCTCCTATTCTCCTATTCCGCTATTCTAGACGCGATTTATCAGGGGGTGTCCTTATATAGAAGAGTTCGTCACTGATGCCCGGCTGGTCATTGCGTATTTAAGCGTGTTTCAGCCCCCTAAATAGGGTATAGCGTCTCTGCAGCTCTCGTTCCTGTGTTGGGCCAATCTCTGATTGTGTCTTTTATTACTGCCGGCCCTCGCCCTCTCTTTTCATCTCTTTTTTCTCTCTTTTTCTCTTCAAGTGCCGTCGTTCTTTGTTGCTGTTAAGTCACTCTTTATTATGCTTTAATCCAGTCATTCTTTTTACTCTGGTCGTGTCCTGTCATTCTTTTAAAACTGCAGCTGTACCTTTTTACCCCTAATATTACCTATCATCTGATATAATTATTGTTTATCCTCGGTTCCAAAAAGCACCCTCGACAATATAGTAACACCATAATATGCTTTAATCATGCGTTCGAATCAATCCACCACATCTCCTCGCAGAGCCCTTCATGAACGCTCGCATTCGCATACCAATTCCGCCTCTCCTCCCGCCTCCCTACACCATGTTCGCTCCAAAAGCACCCATAACAGCGACGAGCACGAGAACGACTATCCTTTCCACCACGACTACTCCAGTTACCCCCACGAGGCCATCTATGCTTCTTCCCCCTTCCCGACCAAGCCGGAACACGTGCTTCTCCCCAATCCCGGCAAGGGGCAACAACTTTTTCCGCCGCAGACCTCGACAACCCCTTCCCGCGTTTCGTCCATTCTCTCCGGCGAGCCTAGCACTGGTCTAGCGGAAAGCAGTACCCTGGAAGCCTCTGGTAGCGACTCCTGGGTTGATTTCATTCACAATTCCCAGAGCTGGCTGCACGACCCCGAGTCCACCCACTCTTCGTACCCGACGCCCTCTCAGGGGAACGAGGATGACGATGACGACCAGACCTTCAAGCTCTATGAGGACGACAAGAAAACTATCTCTTCTGGTGACGACGTGAGCCTCCCGCCCGCTCGCACTGTCAAGACCGTCGCCTCTCTGGCGTCCTCTCGTCACCCCAGTGACAGCTCCAGTCCCAATATCGTTCCCATCGGCCCGCCCTCCATCGCGCCCTCGAGTCCCAACTTTGTCACCTACACCGATACCTCCAGCGTCAACTTCATGCGCCTCGGGACCCCATCCAACTCGGAATCCGTCACCCATCGTTCCAATTCTATTTCCTCGTCCGCCAATTCCTTGGGTACCGTCATTCGGCACATCGGGGCTACCCCCTGGATCCATGGTTCGCCTTCGGAACAGTCCAGCTGGGCCGCCCGTTCCTTCCACTCTACTCCTCCTTATCAATCCATCCACGGTTCAGCCCAGTCCCAGACTTCCTCCCACGAACGCGACCGCTCGCGCTCCGTCCGCAGCCACTCCCACTCCCAGGCCTCCTCGTCCCAGAGCGGTCCCGACTCTGAGATTCAAGCCGTTGTTGACAACGGTGCTCACGTCCAGTACCCGACCATCCGTGCTCCTTCCTCCTCCAGCTCCTGGGTCGAAACCTCGCACCAGGAGCCGCGCTCTACCTCTTACGATTCCTCCACCCTCCACGAACCCATCCCCGAACGCTCCGAAAGCCGCATCACCTCCCATTTGTCTACTGTACCCTCGCAATGGTCCGCTGAATGCGACAACAGCTTTGCAGGCGCCGCGGACGAACCCTCGAGCGGGCGCTCAACAGCAGAACCCGCTCGACCTTCCAGCGCAGTGGTCCATCAGTCCAAACACGACACTTCTCTGCGGCTGGTCAGTGACTCGGATGAGAACGTCGGCAATGTCACCAATCTCCAAGTTCGCAATGCGGGTTCGGGCCACGTCAGCACTCCCTCCGCCGATTCGCGACGGACCGGTAGCATGCGGAGTCGGGCAACCACCTCCAGCTTCCTTACCAATCTGGTTCCGAACTGGGCCAAGGTGTACTACCGGGATGGGAATGCGGTGAATTCCGCTCTGTCGCTTGTCAGCACCAGACAATCCTCTGGAGGCCATCGCGCTCACCCGTCGAACGCCAGCCGACCCATGACCCGACTTGGTATCCGTGCGATTGAGAGCAATCCGCGGTCAGCCTCGGAGGATCCCCGGGATCCACGCAGTCATTGGGTTGCTCCCCCACCGACATCGCGACCGCCGACGGGGATGTTCTATCAGTTGCGACACAGCTGGTCACCTCATTTGTATGCGGACCGGCAAAGGCTAGAAACTCAGGCTAGTAACTGGGTTGCACCTTCGTTGGACTCGCGGATGGAACCGCTCCTTGGACGGAGGAATCTTCAAGTCTGGGCGTTTTGCTTTGGGTTCATCTTCCCACTTGGTAAGTCCCCTTACAGTATTCTCGTTTCAGACTGCATACTAACCAGTTTCAGCCTGGATTGTGGCTGCATTCCTGCCATTGCCTCCCAAGCCCGACATCGACCTCGAGGGGACCCCCGCAAGCGAAGTGACACTCCTGGCAAGATTGTACGACCTTGAGCGACGTCGACATGACAATGCTCGGTGGTGGAGGAACCTCAACCGTTGGATGGTGCCCGTGGGCATCACCATCATTACTATTATTGTAAGCCCTCCTTGCCACAGTTTAACTTTGCTCAATCGCTAACTTGACTCGATAGGTTGTACTGGTTGCAATCGGAACCACCACGGGTTTCTAACCGGTCAACGACTCTTCGATTCGACAAGTTGCCCGTTTCTCATCGCTTCTTCCGTGTTGACCTTTTATTATACCCATTTGCTTTTTCTCTTTTCTTCTTCGACCTTTTTTTTTTTTTTTTTTTTTTTTTT
>NW_019170469.1:409070-574219 GCF_001890805.1 Aspergillus glaucus CBS 516.65 | reverse complement strand
GTAGCTGCTTTTTTTTTTTTTTTTTTTTTTTTTTTCGGATTCAGCTGTTCGTTTTTTTGCCTTTTGGCCCTCTTGACACGACTGCAATGAGTGAATGATTGTATAACGTTCGTTATTTATATACATATACCTTGGTTAGATGTGACATTATTGTCACTGTTGTTTGGGAGGATTGTGTTTGATTACATTCTATCTCGCTCGGTGTTTCTCGCCCGTCGTCGCCTTCTTCTTTGACAATCGACTTGACCTTTGTGGTTGGGTGTTGGTTGACTGACTGGGAACTGAGTTGTGATTAGCTTCGTTTGATTTGATTTGATTGATCAAAAAAATTTATTGGATTCACGGCACACACTTTATCCTTTTATGCTTTTATATAATTTCGGTTCTTTTTTGCATTCGTGCAGTTCCTGTTTCAGTCTGGGACTTTGCATGTGATTGCTTGTGGATTGAGTTGGTTTATCTTGGTTGTTCTTGATTGTTCTCGGATGGATTGGTATATACGGATGAACAGGATTGTGATTAATGATGGATTTAAAGATAGACTAGAATAGACATCTACCTTCGCCTTCGTTTTCTCGTTCCCTCTCTTTTTCTCTCTATCTCCATATACAATGTAACATACAACGTAGCCCTACCTAGGATACTTAATAATAAACAAGGTAATAATAAACATCAACACATCAGCACATCACACATCACATTCCACACTCCACACCCCAGTAAAACCGTCTACAACTTCTTCCCAATCTTCTCCTCAACAGCCGCCTTCAACTCCGCCCCCGAAGGCATGGTAGCCGTACTCCCACGACGGTTTCTGGCATCAATTTCGCCCTTAATCTCCTGAACAGCCTCATCGAGATCCTTAGCAGGGTCATCCGGCAGACCAAGCGTTTGATCACGGTCATGCCCATCAGCGCCCGGTGTCGTTGGCCCAGAAGGCGCAGAAACAGAAACAGGTTTCTTAGCACCAGCGGTATCGCTCACCCTAGCTTGCAGTTTCTTGATGAAGATCTTCTTTGCAGGCGAGGAGAAGAACACCAGCGATGAGAGCGTTGTGAGGATCCCGTAGTAGTAGACGCTCTGCCAGACGGCCATGGAGCCAGCGAAGGAGAGGAAGATGAATGGCATGACGGTGAAAGAGAGGGTGAGTTGGGTGGCGAGCCAGCTTGCGATGTCGTAGTAGCGTTTGTTGGCGGTGGGTTTTGTGCCGTCGGGGGTTAGGAAGAAGGGGCGGATGTGGCGGCGGAAGTCTGTATTCGTTAGTATTGGGTTTCAGGGGTGGGATGGGGAGAACGGGGAAAGGGGAAGGGTGCGTACTCTTAGCAACGGTTTGGATGAATGATCCCAGAACGAAAGTCATGTAGTAACCAGGATAGAAACCATGCCAGAAAGCACTAGTTCCAAACGTAGCCATACTAGCCCTGAAGCCCGGCTTCTTGCCCTTGGGCGTCACACGCAGATACACGTAGTTCTTGAGCCAGTGGTTGGTGTTCTTGTTCCAGCTGCCCAGGAAGCCATGCGAGTTCTGTGCCGTTTCCAGACTCCATGGGTCGACGTTCTCCAGGCGGTTCCAGAAGACTTTACCGCTCCGCGGGTCAAAGCCGTTGTACCCTAATCCGGACAAGATGCAGGTACCCTCGGTCAGGGACCAGACGCCGTAGTACTTGAGACGGGTGGTGAAACCGATGAGGTAGATGATCAAGATACGGCGGATGAAGGAGTATTGCATGAAGTTGTTCTCGGGGTTCAGGATGGTGTCTTGGTTGTATCTTGAGCCGAGTTGGAGGAAGAGTAGAATCCAGCCTAGGCCTATGATGGCCTTCTTGGCTGCTGGCCGTCCACTGCGCGGGATGCGTCTCTTCTTCCGTGTCGGGGGTGCTTTGCTCGGGTCTGTGCCTGGGGGGACATCGAAGAGCGTCGTATCAATCCAGCGGCGGTAGTCGACATACTCGAACGACGGCCCCGCAAACAACGACGGGAAGAACAGCACATATCCCAGATAGTCCAGAACACTAGGGAATTGCGTGATAGCAGCGTATCTCTGCGGCTCCGACAGCTGTTCCCGTGGCAGTCTGCCGTCGTGAACATTCCAGCAAAATGACGACAATTTCATAACCAGCACCATCTGCGCGCCCGTGATATCAATCACCTGCCCATCATCCAGAATCTGTCTGTATATATGACTGATAGACATGTGCGACATGAGAAACACGAAACCAATCCATGGCATCAGCGAGCCGTCCACATAGTATGCGATCAGATAGACACCGGCGGAGCTGTAGGCGAGTGTGCGGAGGCCATCCCAGAGGTCGAAAAGGCCGACGATATAGAAGAGCGAGACGGCAATGATGAAGGCATTTTTCTTCCAGGGTTGACTATCGGGGAGACGCTTTAATACCGCAGCGAGGGGGTAGGAAAGGAGGAAGGAGGTGATGAGCTTCACTGTTGTTTGTTAGCTCTGATCGGTCAATTCTCGTGGGATACCGTACGCTCATCGATTGAGGCTCCCGTGAGCCTAGCAGGGTAGTCGAAGACCAGGTCAACGTAAGGCAGCATAGTGCTGAGACCTTGACTATTAATGATAGAATCAATTCCAGTGCATTGGCTGTATTTATACCGGGGAGTGTTGAGTATAGAGAGGGACGACACGGAAATGTTGAGCTCCGCCGGATGATCTCAACAGTGATTATCATATCATATCAGTCCCTCCTTTCTTCCGTCCACGCTCACTTCGGCGCTTTTCTACTACAACGTTGGGTTCAGGTTACAAGAGATTACGAATCCCTTGAAAAATATACTAGGATTCTCTTAGTTCTCTGAAAATGGACGTTGTCGCCGCGGTGTCGGGGTACATCTCCAAGATGGTCTCCGCGGGGGACTCGCCGACCCAGAGCTCTTCATCTAAAATGAAGATCTTGCTCCTCGATAGTGAGACAGTGGGATATTCCCTCGATTCGCATATGGGATAAATGCTAATAAGTGCTGCTGTAGGTCCCTATCGTATCGACCGCCATCACCCAGTCCGCCCTGCTCAACCATGAAGTCTACCTCACGGACCGACTCGATAATCCCGCGCGAGAGAAGATGCGACATCTGCGCTGTCTTTGTTTCGTCCGTCCAACCCCGAATGCTATCCAGTTCCTCGTCGACGAGTTGCGCGATCCGAAATACGGCGAGTACCACATCTACCTCAGCAACATCATCCGCAAGTCGTCGCTCGAACGCCTCGCAGAAGCAGATAGTCACGAAGTCGTGCGGGTCATCCAGGAACATTTTGCGGATTTTCTCGTTGTCAACCCCGACCTTTGTTCGTTAAACCTTGGGTTTCCCCTGCAGCGGTTGTGGAGTCACACGCCGGATCTGTGGAATGCGGATGCGCTCCAAAGAGCGACGGAGGGCGTGATTGCGACGCTGTTGTCGTTGAAGAAGAACCCGTTGATTCGATATGAGAAGAATAGTCTGTTGGCGAAGAAGCTTGCGACCGAGGTTCGATATCATATCACTCAGGAGGAGCAGTTGTTCAACTTTAGAAAGACCGACACACCACCTATCTTGTTGATTTTGGACCGTCGCGATGATCCTATCACGCCTTTGCTCACTCAATGGACGTATCAAGCTATGGTGCATGAGCTGATTGGTATCAACAATGGTCGGGTGGACCTACGCGATGTTCCTGAAATTCGACCGGAGTTACGGGAAATTGTGCTTTCTCAAGACCAGGATCCGTTCTTCAAGAAGAACATGTATCAGAATTTCGGCGACCTGGGTCAGAATATCAAGGAATATGTTGAGCAATATCAGGTCAAAACCCAGAACACCATGAACATCGAGTCCATTGCGGATATGAAGCGGTTCGTCGAGGATTACCCTGAGTTCCGCAAATTGTCAGGCAATGTGAGCAAGCATGTCACTCTGGTTGGTGAGCTTAGTCGGCGTGTTGGCGAGGATAACCTGCTCGACGTGAGTGAGCTTGAGCAGAGCTTGGCTTGTAATGATAATCATGGGAACGACCTTAAGGTATGCAGCAACTCCCCATTCTCTCTTCAAGGCCTATACTAAACTGCACAGAATCTACAAAGACTTATTCAATTGCCCAATGTCCCAGCAGAGAGTAAACTCCGCCTGGTGGCACTGTATGCTATCCGCTACGAAAAACAACCCAACAATGCCCTCCCAATTCTCCTCGATTTGCTAGTCACAGCCGGCAACGTCCCCTCTAACCGCGTCAACATCATCCCCAAACTCCTCGCCTATCATCACTCTCTCCAAGCACCTCCAGTGGCCGGAGGCTTCACTGACCTCTTCGAATCCACCTCATTCTTCTCCGGAGCGCGGGATCGCTTCAAGGGCTTAAAGGGTGTCGAAAACGTCTACACACAACACTCTCCACGATTGGAAGTGACATTGCAGAACCTAATCAAAGGTCGTCTAAAAGAAATGCAGTACCCCTTCCTCGAAGGCAGCGGTCACATCCGGGACAAACCCCAAGACATCGTCATCTTCGTGGTTGGCGGCGTGACGTACGAAGAAGCCAAGATGGTTGCGCAGGTAAATGCCAGTTCTCCGGGTGTAAGGGTGGTTCTGGCCAGCACTGCTATCCACAACAGCACTACATTCTTGGAGGAGGTTGATGATGCTGTGAGTAGCTGGCCTGATCCGAGTCCTTCGTCGGCTGCTGGACGGCTGCGGAGGGAGGTTGCGCGTTGATTTGCAATTATGGCGTTGCGGTGTTTTACCATCTTTCCTATTCTTAGTGTATATTTTAGACTAGAAATGAATTGCTCATTCTATTCAATTGAAACTATAACATTGTGATAATATACTCCGTACTTGGCGCTGTCAGGACCCTGGGATTCCCGATGCGGAGAAGATCTCGGCCTAAAATCTCCAATTTCCGTCCTCCGCTACTATTCACAACTCGGCCACCATGGACACTCAAAACTCCCCCAAAGCGAACCCCTCGTCGCCATCCTCCTCAACTCCTCGAGAACCCAAACTTCATCTCCCGTCCACCACCAACCCCCCAGGTCCGCAGAACCCACCGAAGCCGCTCGTATGGCTGGTACGGCTCCGCGATCCCATCCCAGCTATGGACTACAATACCTAACTATAATGCTAGATCTTCGGCGCAACAGGCCACATGGGCCGCTCCCTCGTCAAAAACGCCCTCTGCCGCAATGATCTCGTTGCCGCCGTCGGCCGCACCTTCGAAAACACCCCCGAAAGCATGAAAGCGCTCGAATCCGAGCACGAAAACTGCCTCGGTCTCCTCTGCGATGTGCGCGTCCGCGAAACCGTCAAACGAGTCATCGATCTGACAATCGCACGCTTCGGACGTATCGATGTTATTGCGAATTGCTCCGGATACGGTGTGTTGGGGGCATGCGAGGACCAGGACGAGTATGATATACGGAATCAGTTTGAGACGAATTTCACGGGGACGTTGAATATGATTCAGTTATCGTTGCCGCATTTTCGGGAGAGGGGTGCGGGGAGGTATTTGATTTTTAGTTCTACGTCTGGGGCGCTGGGGGTGCCGGGGCTGGGGCCGTACTGTGCGAGCAAGTATGCGGTCGAGGGGTTAATGGAGAGCATGTTGTACGAGGTGGATAGTTTCAACATCAAGACCACTCTCGTGGAACCAGGACACATGCGACGCGACGACATCGTACATCTCGTTTCCGACCCAGCCGGCTCCATTCCCCCCTCCGACTCAGCGAACAACAGCAGAAACAACAACGAACACAACCTCTCCTCCCCCCTCCCGCTCTACGGCCATTTCCTCGTGAAACCGCCCAGCGAGCCATACAACACGGCGACATCCCCTGCAGCACACGCAAAACGAATGCTCCTCTGGCTGGGCGATAGGCAGCCGGCGAGTGCTGTTAAAGCGGCGCATTTGGTTTGGGAGCTGGGGCATTGTTCTTATCCGCCGCTAAGGCTGATTCTGGGGACGTATGCGGTGGAGAGTATTAGGGATCGGTTGAAGTGTATTATTGAGGAGATTGAGGATTGGAAACATCTTAGTTTTCCGTCATTGGATCAGCCGCAGCAGCAGGGGAGTAGTGGTGGGAATAGGAAGGATAGGGCGGATTCGATGGGGTGATTGTTGCCAGACCAAATTGTCCTGGTCAGAGGACTACAGATCCATTGCCCTTACCCCCCCATCTTGAGGGAATATATCCTATCACCCTCGGATCCATGCAGCTCGGCTCGAGCATCACCTTACTCCAGACTTAAGACGGACACCTTGATATGCGTCAAACCTGGCTGGCTATTGGAGCTGGCGCTGGCTGGTTTGGTAGCCTAAGTACGACTCACTAGATCACATTCACATTTTACTTGTTGAATTAAGACGACACGTCTGTATGTACAATAAACAAGAAGAATGAGACACCCATTCCATATACACTCCCTCGCACAGACGACATCATAAACATGTATCATAGACTATACACAATCAAATCTATTCATTCATACATCGTGCCTCTCTCCCAGGAATCAATCATGAGCATCCAAAACACAGCACTCCTTAGCATGCCAAATCCTCCTCTTCTTCGCCACATCCGCCCCAAATGTATCTCTAATCGCCCCCTCCGAATCATGGAAAACGCCCTGTCCAGTCTTCTCTTCTTCCTCCTTCGTCAAAATTCGTACCTCCTCAACCGTTGCTCCAAATTCATACTCGCCCCGACAAAGCACAGTAACACCGATGGTGGCTGTTGTACTTTCCCCGCTTCCCAGGATGGGAAGGACCTGCTGTAGCATGCCGGTCCAGACGAGGCGGCGGGAGAGGTCTAGGGCGACGTTGTTAGGTTGATGGCGGAGGCTGGGCTGGAGACGGAGAAGGGGATGGATTGGTTTCAAGGAGCGGTTGTGGATTGTGATGGATAGGTCGAGCATTTCGTCGGATTGGATGTTGTATTTGGAGCGGCCGGATTGGATGGTTCCTTTTTCGGAGGATCCAGGGAAAGAAGGGGCTAAGGAGAAGGTCATTTCCACGTCTTCGAGGCGCATGGCTTCAACCATGCGTGCGTTTAGGCGCAGGCTTCGTAGGTCAACTGTTCCCTCTCGTCGTGCGGGTTCTTCCTTCCAGAAGCCGCAGACTCGTTTGAGGAGTTCTTCGCGGTACCAGAAGGCTTCTCTGGTTGCTGCTTCGGCTTCGAAGGTGAGTTTGTTGGCGCTTACCACGAATTGTCTCTTCATTCCGGTGTTGAGGAGGGGAATTGTGGCGTATGGATTATCCAGGTACAGACGAGGAACAACGAGCACGAAGCGCGTGATTTGACCTGGCTGGAGGTCTCCGTGGACGGCGTATTGGCCCTCTACGCCTGCTTCTGCGGGCCTTCCTTCTGTCGCTTGCATAGGCTGCTCGCTCACGTACAGCGACACCGACAGAGTGCTGGGCCAAGCATTCCGAAGGTCAAGAAGCAAAAGACAATGGTCGGGCCCGTATGCACCTCGCCCGAGCTGAGAAAGAACAGGAGAGAACGGATCACTGTCAGAAGACGAGGGCATCGCTTCGTTTGGTGTATTCTCGGATTGAATCTCCAGACCCTGCTTGTTCCACCAGGCAAAATCACTGCTGAGAGGCAATACATCACAGCGAGCCACTTCTATGCTGGCGTTCACCGTAACTGTAAGCGGGACGAATAATTGTCTAGTATAGAGCACATCAGGCAATTCGCCATCAGACCGTCCAATCCGCGAATAATCAATCTGGACAGTGGTGTCCTGCAGACCAGGCTTTCCAAGGATGTCAACTGTGAATGTAGCACTTTGACCGGCAGAAACAGAAAGATCATCCGCTGGTCCGTCTTTGCGCCGCCATCTTAAAGCCGGCTTTGTAGAAAGCTTGAGCTCCAACTCGTACACCTCCGTTGCCAACAGGTCTCTGTTGCCTAGAGCAGTTTGTATCTGTCTGGATGTCGAGTCTTGGAAAGTGAATGTTATAAAATCCAGGGCGCATGGCGATGTGTTATGGAGTGTAATGTCGAACGACCTGACCTCGCCCTCCAAGACCATCATTGCAGATTGTGACAACGACATTGAATCAATAACCAGAGATGGCTGGTGTCCGATGACTTTGACTTCACAAGATGTCGTCTCTGGCCCCTTTTTGGGTACTTGCTTACCATCTCTGGAGGTTGTTGAGCTCCAAGACAGAGGGCGCTCTGCTGTCGGCTTCTTCGCTGCCAACCCAGTACGTTTGAATTTCGTTTCAGACTCTGGCTTCCAGAAATTCGTGAAAATGGGGAATTTGCGCTCCCGGCAATTCCGAACTTTGACAATGCAACCTTTCACATTGAGGGGACCCTCTTCATGGGCCATTCCATAAACCACAATGTCCTGCAGACTCAGCGGTGGAAGCAGGATCCATTCCGCGACAGCATCAAATCGTACACCCTCATTGTCGAGACGAATACTCTCAATTTCCAACTCAAATTCGTATGGATTTTGAAGCGTGACCTTGAATGCCGCATGCTCACCGGCGACCATGAGAAATTCGGATGCCTTGTTGGCTCTTGAGAAAGGGTTGTACAAGAACGGGTCTTTCTTAGACTTCTCGGAATGGGTTGTAACAGCGTCCATTTCCGATTTAGACCGCCGCACAGGTCTCCTAGGATCTGGAAGAGGCAACAATTCAACACCGCGAATCAGGAAATCATCCCAGTATTCTGCCTCTAAACCCGTAGCGCCCAGCCTGTTTGCGGCACCAACCGTTCGTTTGATGTTATTCAGAAGCCGAACTTGGTCCTCTGGCGGAAGATACGGAGGAGTATGGTAGGCTTCAGCCAGCATCAAACTTCCTCGGATGGTTTGGAGTAATTCAACTGTGAAACGGAGCACACCTTTAAAGTCGGGGAGTGCCTCGCAGCAGTTGATACACGCTTTAAGAACATCGATCTTCAGGTTCAGGTCGCCGTAGCCATCTAAGGCGGTATGTCGAAAAGCACGCTCAACTATAGCGGCAACCGAGTCATATTCGGGATAAGACTCCGACCCACTAGCCCTTGACGATCGCCTCTTCTCTCGTCTCTTTTCCCATTCGTAGAAGCCAGAAGGCTGAACACCGTAGATATCTCCAATTGCAGCAAGAAGCATGCGCAAGCTTGATTCCATATTCCCAGACCCAAGGTCAAGGGCATTGATCTCAAATGCAGCATCGCTGAGAGATGCCAGTCCCGCGGCAGGATGGATCCCAACCTCTGCCGCACCAATCTTACGCGCTTGAACAAGGGTCGGCACCATTGTTGACAGCAATTCTCTTAATACAAAGGCTTTCTTCCTGGGCAAATCCAATATATGCAGAACGGAAATCACACCAACTACAATGGGTATTGCGTCCGTGGCAGGCAAATCTGAGCCGGGGGATAATGGCAACGCACGGAATAGGAAATTCGCAATGTCGGACTTTCGCAGTAATACCGTCCCACGTGGACGTTCTGGCTGGTGTAGGGGTGATAGAGACTCGTTCATGACGACATGCTTCAGCGCATTATCGTCCAGTGTGCCATCGCGAATATGCGCAGCCACCAGCAACCGTGATAAACGAATCACGGTCTCCGAAAAGACAAGTTGCGGAAGCGGCTCATCTGTAATATTAGCGGCGCGGTTGTAGAGATTTATGATGTTATGCGACAGGTCGGGTAATAAATTTGACAGGTTCTGTAGAGAAATGACGCGGTTCCCAGGTGTTGACTGTCCATGGCTCGAATCGAAGCCACTGCTAATCAATGACTTTGCAGATTTATCGGCAACCGGATAACAGATTGGAGGAATCTGAAAGTCCATCCCTGCCCATCCAAACATGACGAGACATAGTAGAATCGACTCGAGCGCTTTTGCGTGCCACACATAGTCACTGCTTGCTCTAGCACTCGAAGCAGCCTCGACGAGTTCTTTCAGTGCATCCGGCCATCGACCTGCCTGGAGATAAAGAGTACCAATAACGACGCCCACACGTCCCTTGATGCGGTTTTTTGTGCGATCAGTGGCGCTCATACCGCTTACCGACATCCGATCACGACTGTGCTCTTTCGTCGAAGATAGTGAATTGAATCTCCCAATGCTGTTGGAGCGGCTTGATATTTGTATAGATCGAGTTATCTCGTCGAATGTTGTTGGAGTTTCATGATCGCTAGGGGCAGGAGAACTCTGGTTCGAACTCAACGGAGTTTCAGGCGCGGAGTCGGGATTAGGTGGAAATTGTGAGGGCAAGGTCATCCGGTGCATTAACCTGTCCGTGGGCCGTGGCCGTAATTCCGGTCCTCGATGTGGACCCCAGGATGACGCCTTGGGAGATTCGATGGACGGGATACTCTGCATCATCTTTGCAAAGTCATCCAGTTCGGACAAGAGAAGGGACGTTATGTCGCACATCACTGTCTTCATAGTAGTCGCTTTGGAAGCTTGCGGTGGCGGAACCCATAGAACGTCGTCCGGGCCATTCGAAATGTTGGTTTGTCCTTCGAAATCGAATACTAAAAGTTGATGGACCAACGCTCGAGGATTCCTCTCCCGTACAACATCCATCTCTTCGAGGAGTTCGTCCAGTCCTTCTGGCCTCTCATCACTGCGACTTATCCCGGAGTCTGATCCACTGCTTTTCGGGCGTTTGGAAAGCTCTGCCCCGTCGGCTATCGCGATTACAACCAGCGGCTCTCTAAATATTTCAAACGGAAACAACTCGAGGTGGGATGTCGGGGGCACGGAGAAGGAAAGGTCGTAGAGCATCATGCCGGTAGGAAACGCCAACGGGGAGAACATGTCTACATCAGATCCCGGTCAGTTTCCATTATAGGGGATCCTCCGCATCAAAGCTAATGGCACAAGCAAGTCAACGCATACTTCGATTGGGTCGCGAATCGGGACTGATGTCCCCCAGTCGAACGACATATTCGGCTTGGAGTCTTGCAGCAAAGCCTAAGAACTTAGATCGTTTTATCTTGCCGATAGGAAGCAACAGCGCCCTTAGACGCACCGGCGCAATCGGAGAAAGAGGGTCAACACCCATCATGTCATCTGAAGAGAGGCGGAGCGGAGGCAGTCGGCGATATGCTCAAGACTGCGACCAAGAAAGTAAACAACAAGCAGTCGGAGGTCATGCGAAGCAACAATGGCTAATAAGCAGAGAATAACAAGAAATTCGTAAGCAAAGAAGCAATCCAGCAATCGTTGAGTGTGCAAACCAACCAATGAAGCCCCGAGAGACCACGAGACTAGTTTACCTGGTCCGAAGCGACTCTCCTATACAGCGGGCGGTCAGTCACGGGGGTATTGCTGACTCATCCAGGGACATGCTGATAAGCGTTATCGATTAACTCCGCTTGTCTCCGAATATCGCCTTCGCGCATCCTCAACTCTCCTCCTCATTCTTCGTCATTCTTCTCTGTTGCTGAGATCCTTTGCTGCGTTGCGGCGACATCATTTGCTTAGAAGACTATTGTTATTTGAAAGACACTGCATTGTTTAGAGTCAGCGCGCTGCTGAGCCTCATGCCGCCGAAGCCAGGCTCTGGTTGAAAGTAAACCGAGCTAGACTTTTAATATTATATTGAATTTTGCGAGCAAGAAAGCTTTCCTTTGACTTTACTCTTCTTTATAGAGTTAAAGAGTTCTTTGCACGATGGCGTTGAACATTGATTTCAATGCGCTCAAAGCGCAGACAATGGGGTCAGGGAACGATGAGGAGGCTGTTACAGTTGACACACGTGGTTTGATCTCTAAAGTGCTTGCAAGGTATTCAGGAAAATGGTATGTAATGTACATCCTGCTGTATTTGTTGTGATTTAGGAGACATGGCTTATCTTTTATTTATCTGGACAGGACTGTTTTGCGAGAGATGATTCAGAACGCGGCGGATGCCAATGCCACCAAAGTGACCATCAAGTTCGAAACGCTACCGTCAACCACAGTTCCTATACCAGCATCTGCGGACCAGACAGCCTTAATAAAGCATACCATTTCGCATCATACGCTGAGACGTCTCTTAGTCTCAAACAACGGTACCCCTTTCAGTGAGAAGGACTGGGCGAGGTTAAAGCGCATCGCAGATGGAAACCCGGATGAGACGAAGATTGGAGCATTCGGCGTTGGGTTTTATAGCGTCTTCGACGATTGTGAAGAGCCATTTGTGTCATCCGGAAAGGAGGCCATGGCCTTCTACTGGAAGGGAAATGCGCTGTTTACCCGAAGACTACAATTAGCCGAATCTTCAAATACAGAGACAACCTTCGTCCTAGACTATCGCAATGACACGTCTCCAGTTCCGTCGTTGCTGCAACTATGCCAATTTTTGTCTACCAGTCTTACATTCGTCGGCCTCGAGTGCATTGAGTTGTGGCTAGATGACTGGAATCTTCTACGCCTTACAAAAAAGAGAGCACCAAGCATCAGCTTATCGATCCCCCGCGACATTGAGACTAAGACGCCTCAAGGTCTAATGAAAATCGTCGATGTCACTCGTGAAGTCGCTCAAATCGATGCTTCTTGGATGCGGATTGTTGAGTGGAATCCAAACGCGAGCGTGTTTCGCTTGGATGGTCTTAGGGATACGACGAGCTCGTTGCGCTCGTTTTTCTTCTCCAAACTGACTGGACAGAACCCAGAGAAAGACAAGCCAGCAAAAACAGAAAAGCGCAATAGCATTAGTGACTCGGAGGATATGACCAAATCATTGACAGCTTCAGTGTTCCTCCACACCAACACTGCCTCAATCCAATCGTCTGTCAGTTCGTCTTTGAGCAGTGAACTTGAACGTGCTACCCGCAAGCCTCCACCCAAGAAAACCACGATTGCCGTCTTAACGCCCTCGTATGACACTAGCATGGCGTCGGGTGCTTCTGCATCGCAGTCCGAAGTCCTCGCATCCATCTTACCATCCAAGGCTGGACGAGTTTTCATAGGGTTTCCCACTCAGCAGACAACGGGACTAAATGCTCATATTTCCGCTCCCTCTGTGATCCCAACTGTCGAGCGGGAGAGTATCGATCTCAACACTCGATACATTAGCAAATGGAATACTGAGATGCTGAGGGCAGCAGGTATTGTATGTCGGGTTGCTTGGGCAGCAGAAATGGCATCCATAAAGGCCAAATTGTCATCAGTGGTGGAGAAATCGCAACCGTCGAAGATTCGCAAGGACGATATTGTGCATGTGCTTCCCGAAACAATCCATACTGCGAACCAATTTGTTTTTCGCGAGTCCACCCCATTATCGCAGCTGGGGCAGCTAATTGAAGATGGATTCTGGACATGTAACAAGAAGGCAACTATTGAGGTGCTTTCAACGTGCGGTATCATCCAGAGTCATCAAGCGCGCATAGCTCCCAAAGACCTTAACTTTATGGACACCATTCCGGTCTTGCCGAATGAATTCGTGTCCGGCGCAAAAGACTTTGTCAGGAAACTGACAGATTTTGGATTGGTGACTGACATCACAGTATCAGATATCAAGCGGGAATTGGAATCCAGTACTTTGCAATCCAAGCAGGTTGTTGAATTCCTTTCATGGCTTGGCCGGAAGGCTGCTTCGGCCCAGTTTGACATTCAATCAATTGGAAGCCTCCTGAGTGTGGCAGTTGCAAACGATGAGGACGAAAATGGGACTACTACGCGATTGTTGGTTTTTGCAGACATAACAAGCTTCTTGAACCCCCAACGGATACCTGCGGATTTACCGTTACCGCCGTCCGTTTTGCCTTTCAAATACACTAAGTCCTTGCCCAAACATGAGCTGGAAGCTCTGGGCTGGACGGAGTTACAACTGACTCCATGGTTACGTTGGATTGTCACGAATTCTGGAAACCGCAACGCTCTTCCCGTGGAACATGATATTACCAGAACATTCTCATTTGCCGCCCAGGTTCTTCCAGTCTTGTCAAAGCAATTCGAAAGCCTAAGCCACTCGTCGAAACAGGCTATCATCGGTCTGCTTCAGTCACACACTGTTATTCCGACGAAGCTTGGAATGAAATATCCTGCGCAGACGTATTTCCCATCTGTACGGTTATTTGATGACCTCCCTGTCGTGCATGGTCTCAACGGCGTCAAAGAGAAGTTCCTCGCGAATCTCGGCGTCCGCAAGACAGTTGAGCTCAGCGTCATCTTCGAGCGTCTCCTGAATGCCCCTGCAGCGCCTGAAGGAAGTAATGAGAAACAGCCAAAGTGGAGCCACGTGGACTTGGTGCGCTATCTTGCTTCTGTTCGAGATGACATCCCGACAAATGATATCCAGAAGTTAAAGAAAACCGGCATCTGCACCGCTGAAAGTCCTGGCGACCAGAAAACAAGTTCGCCAAAGCGTTATAAAATATCTGATCTGTATGAGCCGAATAATTCTCTTCGGAGCCTCGAACTTCCAATCATCGAATGGCCTGGGAGATATGAGCCTGTCAGCAATGAGGCTAAATTCCTATATATGATGGGGTTGAGGCGCTATCCATCTGCGCCGGAACTCATACAACTCATGGCGAGGGCGAATTTGGAAGGCAATCGAGCTCTTCATTTAAGGGCCCTCGCATATTACATTTCTGAGTACCATGCAAACGGTTACGGTAGCTTTGATTCCAGTGCGGTTGATGCCCCGTTCCTTCCTATTGAGGGTACGGATGAGTTAAGCCCGGCGAGGAAATGCTTCACGGATGATGGTGCCACTTTATTTGACTTCAGGATCCTTCGACGGGATCTTCAGGCACACGCCTCCAAGTTCGGAGTGCGACAGCACCCTCCCGTGACGGAATGTCTAGATCGTCTAATCCGACGGCCGCCAAGCACGAAGCGAGACGCGAGGGTGCTCTTCAAGTATCTTTCTGGAAGAGTGTCGGAGATCAGCGCACGAGACATTGATCGCGCTGGCAGCGCGCTGATAGTGCCTGTTGGGATAAATGAGACGGTCGAGAAAGGCGAAAAAGTTCGACGCGTGGCGCCTAGGCTTTGTTACCTTGGAGATGGTGAGGACTACAAGGACATATTTGATTTCGTTGATTTTGGCCAGGAAGCCAACTTATTCCTAATGGCAGTTGGTTCGAAGCGAGAACCAACCAAGCCTGAATTGGCACAGATTTTGGTGAAGGAGCCCGCAAGAATATCTTCGACATTCCAGAGCGCCGATAAGTACCTCAAGCTTCTCAGAACACTTTCTGAGAGTCTTATGGCTTTGAAGAGGGACAAGGAACTCTTCCAGGAGATGAAAAGAGCACCGTTCCTGCTGGCCAGCAGGGATATTTCTTCTTTGGCCCAACAGAATCCCAGCAAAGACAAGCCTGTCGAGTCGGACGACGAAGACTACGATGAAGATCAAAGCATTAAAGAATGGACTCTGGCTGCAGCGAAAGATATTGTCGTGGTGGACGATTTCCAAAGCTTCAACCTTTTCAAGGAGCATGTCCTAGCAGCACCACAGGAAGAGGCGTTGGAGAATTTTTACCTTGCGCTGGGAGCCATCCCGTTGAGTACCATTGTCGAGGAGCGTGCTAGTTGGGGATCAATGGCTGCCGATCAACGCCCCGCAACCAAGCTGCAGAAACTCATTCGCGAACGCACGAGGTTATACCTCCATGACCAGTCCCCAGATACGATACGACATGATGTCAGATGGCTTGAGAAGAATCTACAGGTGCAGGTTGTCAATTCGATATCTCTAACGCGGTCTCTCATGGGTCGTCGTGTGTCGCTCACGCAAAAGCGAAGTGCCGTTGTCACTCAGCAGCAGTCGCGGGCCTGGACTTTGTGGATTTGTCCTGGGAAATTCGATTTCTATGAGATTAGCCAGGCCCTCGTGCACCTGATCCTTTATCGCCCGAAGCTTCATACGACGCTCACGTTAGAGATGCTGTTGAAGACCGATCTATTGGAGCTCAAGACTCGAGGATACAACGTCGAGCGAATTCTCAAGCAGAAGGCTCAGGAAGCGAAGGTAGCAGAAGACAAGCGTCAGCAACAGCTGGAGGAAGAGCGAAAACAGCTTCAAGAAAGGGAAGCGGCATGGGCAAAGGAACGGGCGCAAACGCAGTCCCGCCAGGTGGAAGAGGAAAATTCACAGGCCGTGATGCCGGGCGATTTCCCTGACTCCCCTACGAGAAAAAATGACCGTCACGATTCACGACCCCAAGTCCCTGAACCTGTGCAAGAACAACGTCCACGCGGATTGTTCGCCAACTTGACTAGACGCCTTGGACTGGAAAATGGACGCAACTCGAATCTCCTTTCTCAGGGACCATCGCAGCCAAACCCTATCGAGTCCACCCGGGATTCCACGCCTCCGCCACCCTACTCAGCTGAAGATCCAAAGACGTCCCGCCCAGAGCAGCCTACGGTTAACCCACCGCACAAGTTGCATTCGGAACTTATCTCCGCCATTCAAGCCTGTCGACCCCATGGGTCTTCCGGCGTCTACAGTCGACCTGAAACGAGCGAGGTCACCGAAACGAAGTCTTACTGTGATGAGAAGCCCAGTCACGACCTGGACTTCATTGCCACGCTCTCTTGCGGAATCAATCTGCTTTTCACGAAGAACCTCGGAGACCGGTCCAATTTCCTCGCAAAGAACGGTGCCGGCATCAACACATTTGCCTCGGTGCTTATCGAGTGCGCCGATATCTTCTCCCTCAGCATCAACACGATGAGTGTCTTCTACGACCCTGGCGGGCGAACGATAGCATTCAACCGGGCTGGAAGCATCTTCTGCAACTACTTCTACTTCCAGCAGTTACACGAAGTAAGCCTTCTCCAGAGCCAGGACACCACTGAAGCCCTGGTGTACTGGTGGGTGATCTTGTGCCACGAACTGGCGCATAACCTAGTGGGAGACCATAGCTCTGCGCATAGTTACTATACCGAGGGCTTTGTGGCTCAGTACTTCCCTAAGATCGCGACTAAACTTGCCGCGGCTGGGAGGCAGGCTCCTAGCCAAGCTACATCTTGATGCTTTGACGAGTTGACGATGGATATTTGGATATTGGAGATTTATGTCTGAATTTGGCCTATGATAACGATTGATTGAATACCCATGTTAGGATTTTTCAGGCTGGTTTCGGCATTTTTGTATGAACAATTGCGTTTGATTTTGATTAGAACGATATAGCAGAATTCAATTTACGAACATCTTTTGACTCTCCCTATTTAGTAGAGGAGTTGGGGCAAAAAAAAAAAAAAAAAAAAAAAGGTTCCGTTATTTGCCGCTCCACTCTCCGATGTCGTCCCGCATATCATTTTGTACTCTCCACTGCTACCGTTCTAAATTCCTTTTTGTATTTGTCTATATCCTATAATAATTTTGAAAGTTGAATTGAAAAGGCACACGGGCTCGCTACCCTAAAATATTCATTTATCAGCAATCTACATGGCTTGCGCGACGTTCTAACGCCATCGCCACTTCGGAGTCGCGACTTTTGCGATGCGATGAGTCTTTTGGCTGCTCCAGTCAGTCTCTTAACAGTTTGAAGGGCAGGGCAAGGGATCCTTGTTTCTCTGCTACATCTTCTGAATCTCTGTCAGGGTCCTCAACTTTGCCATCCCTTCTGGCCCGGTCTGCATTTTTCTGATACCCCGCAACACTTGGGGTAAACACTATGGCACCATTACTAGGAAGCTGGACACCACCAGAGACCAGCGGGTTTCAATGTCTAAGCATCGAACGCAATTCTGCTAGAAAGAGCATTCTCTACATCGACGCTTACGACTCATTTTCCTACAATGTAGTCGCCATGCTCGAAGAAGTTATCAACGTCAAGGTCACCGTGATGACAATCGACTCGGAATGGCCAGACGGTAACATCACAGAGTTCCTGCAGCATTATGAAGCTGTGGTCCTCGGGCCTGGGCCGGGAGATCCCCAGGTTCCGAAAGATGTCGGTATTATGAAGGATATCTGGAACCTTGGCGAGGCAGATATGTTGCCTGTGTTTGGGATCTGTCTAGGGTTTCAGAGTTTGTGTCTTCATCATGGTATTCCTATTGGGAGGTTGCCGTATCCGTTGCATGGTCAGGTCCATCGGATTTCTACGGCGGGGGAGGATGTTTTTGATGGGACGTGGGATCTCAGGGTTACGCTTTATCATTCGTTATATGCTAAACTGGACAACTGTGGGGCTTCGGTTGAAGGCCAGAATGGTTTTTCAAAGCTTGGCAGCGAGCTTGAGCTGCTCGCTTGGTTATTCATCGATAGCACGGAGACTGATACGGGAGCGCAGATTCCCATGGCTACTCGCCACCGGAGCAAACCGTTTTGGGGAGTGCAATTTCATCCAGAATCATGCAAATCCGACAGGGAGGCTTGCGACCAATTACTCAAAAGATGGTGGGAAATGGTTCTGAACTTCAACAAAAGGACCGGACGTGGGGGTTATGGAACGCTTCCCGATACACTCGTTACCCGATCAGATGATGTGGCTTCTCTTCCGGATGTTGCGTTTACGATGCTGAAATGGAGTGCTTCTACATCAAGGAAGTCTGCCTATCGAGCATTCTCACGGGCTGATTTAACCGCGGAAGCGATATGCGAAACGCTCAACACTCCCAGATCGCCAACTGTGCTATTCCAGTCCAATGGAAGATATAGTATCATATCTGTTCCAAGTCCGGGATCATGGCGACTTGGATACTACAGCGCTTCTGGGAAGTTATTACTGGAAGACTTGAGCAACCGCGGCGCAACGAATTGGCGTGAAGACACGACGCTCGTTGAGAAGTCACTGTCGGTATCACAGTTCTGGGATGCATTGAGATATCTGATGGAGATGAAGAAGGTCGACAATGGTGACCATACTGTTCCTTTCTGGGGAGGATTCCTAGGATACTTCTCCTACGAGATGGGCCTTGCTTGCCTTGCACGCCCAAAAGATGCAGAAGGTATGCATAATGGCTTTCAAGGTCATTCTTCGGGAAATGCAGTCACGGAGGACCCTGCGGATGCCAGTCTTTTGTGGACTGACCGGAGTATTGTCGTTGACAACCAGACGGGTCGAGTCATTGTTCAGTCGACTCGGGAATCGGACGACGTGCCAGCTGGCTGGCTTGATCAGACACTACACTTGCTCAATGAGCTCTCAACCGCTAATACCCTAAATGGCGACGACAATATCATCGCGGATGATATGCAAACCCTGGACTCCATCCTCAACCAGGGCGAAATTACTTTCCCCAGTCCGCAGTCTTATCTCAAGCAAGTGGAAGATTGCAAAGCTGAGCTGGAAGCCGGCGAATCATACGAGCTATGCCTGACCTGCGAAACGTCAATTGCATTACCATCTCCGAATACTGACAGCGGCCGTGCGAACTTTCCCTGGAAGCTATACAAGCGTCTGAGGAAGTATAATCCCGCAGCGTTCAGCGCTTACGCAAAACTCGGAAACGTCAAGATCGTGAGCAGTAGCCCCGAATGTTTCCTCAACTGGGACCGAGAATCGACACTTGAAATGAAACCGATGAAGGGCACGGTGCGCAAGACCGACGATATGAACATGGAGAAGGCCAGGGAGATTTTGGGCTCAACAAAGGAAGTAGCAGAGAATCTCATGATCGCTGATCTAATTCGCCACGACCTGTACGGGATCTGCGGCTCCGGTAATGTGTACGTTGAAAAGCTCCTCGAGATCGAGGATCACGGACGAGTCTTCCAAATGATCACCCACGTCAAGGGCGATGTCAATCCACGCCGACTCGGTCCCGCGGTGCGGAACATGCCGCAACTCCAAACATCAAATATGGCCGTCCACGGTCTCACGGCTCTACAAAGATGCCTCCCTCCTGGTTCAATGACCGGAGCACCCAAGGAACGCTCATGCATGCACCTTAGCTCGATAGAGAATCGGAAGCGTGGAATCTACTCTGGTGCCATGGGATACCTCGACCTTGGAGGTGGAGGAAGCTTTTCCGTCCTTATCCGCACTGCCTTTACATCCTCTGATGATAAGGACGAGAAGCAGTTATGGCAGATTGGTGCCGGCGGAGCAGTGACTACTCTCAGTACTGCTGAGGGCGAGTGGGATGAGATGTTGACGAAGTTAAGAACTGTTTGCAATATCTTTACGCCTTTGGATTCGGACGGCCGAGGGAAGTCGTAAGGTCTCTATACTTCCATGTCCATGTTTCATCATGTCTTTCTTCTTTTATTTTGTTACACTTCGGGCCGGCTTCAACATTTACATATATTTGCATTGGGATAGATGATAGAGATTCGATTCAACATTCAGCGCTGGGGTTATGGGATTGGTTTTATTGTTTATTTCATGGCATTGTATAGTTCGCATCCTGATATATATATTTCTTGCTACCTTCCTGTAAATGTAAAACTCTCAAGCCAACTCAGATTAGAAGGCTTTAGCTTTGTTTAAGCCTTACACCAGAATTTCCATTTGAAATAGTTACCTTATTGTACAGTAAGGTGAATGATGTCTCGGTATCTATTTGGATGCAAACAGACCAAACACCACTTCCCTGCGGAGGAAACATCTCCAACATTTCCAAACCCCCAAACCAACAGTTTACAATACGTCTGGCGCATCCATTGCACTGATATCTGAGCATACTGCCAAAACGGAATACTCGCAGCGAATCATTCCGAATGGCAACAGGCCAAGATACATCCCTGGAGGAGATCCTCTGGCGGTCTCCTCCGCACGTCCAGATGATGGGAGGCTTTTTACATTCAAACAACAGTATGCACACTGCACCTTGTCAACCGCTCAATTCATATCTGAAGCTAATAATCTCCCGAGTATGAATAGTTCTCTTCTACTTCGCCGAATCCCCTTTCTTCGACGCAACCTCCAACAACGCCTCCCTCGCCATCCAAGCCAACTACAATGAAACCTTCCGCCATTTCGTCGAGACCCGCGAAGCTTTCGAGGGCCGATTAAGTACAATGCAAGGACTAGAATTTGTGGTAGCATACGACCCGTTGCAAGCAGCGGCGCAGTCAGAGACGAGCTTTACGCACGAACCGTCGAATATCTGGGTAATTCGGAAACAGGCGAGGCGGAAGCGCGGTGGGTTGGATGATGATGTTGTGGTGTTGTCGACGTTTTTCGTGGTGGGGGATTGCATTTATATGGCGCCGTCTGTGGCGAGTGTTATTGGGAACCGAATTGTGGGTGATGATACCTTGGGTTTTGCGGTTAGGGGTTGGTACTGACTTTGGATAGCTTTCGGCTGTTACGTCTTTGACGAGTTTGTTGAAGACGGCGTCTACACTTCCGAGCTTTACTCCGTCTTACGGACATACCTATATGCCACCTACGATCAAATCGAGCGAGTCGAGTCAACCGGGGATACAATCTCAGACAAGCAAAGAAGACAGCACGCCCATGCCCGAGGGAGAATCCCAAGGCAAGACATCATTACAAGGAACGACTACTAGCAACATCGGCTCGACGGTACAGGATACAAGGACGTTGGCAGAGTCATTCAATCTTCTCTCGCGGTATGGAGACGAATTCATGGACGAGAGCCCGTTAGTTGGAGAGCCGGGATCTTTCATATTGTCACGGTCAGGAGATGTGGATAGAACGAAGCAAGGACTACAACCACCGACAGCAACGACCGGCACCGCCACAAATGCTCCTACGAGAGTTGGGACGCCGCAAGTCAGGATTGAGACGCCTGGCAAGTCGGATAAAGGCGGCAGCACACCTATTGCTGACGAGAAGCTGCGGAAGAAGAAAAGTAAGATTGGAGTTTGAATTGTATAAGATACCCTTTTTCTAGTGTTTCATAGAGAATCTCAACGCATTGTATCTCAGTGAGGGATGCGGGGAATGACATTTTAGCTTCACCCGATCTATGATGCTATTTTGGAATCACAACCACATAATTGTATACCTGTTTGTACTTCTTTGGTACTGTTTACTCACCACTAGTATATTTGCGTAGAATTGCTGAGGTGGCATCTTTTGTGCAGCAATTGAAGCGTGACTATTTGAATGGAGCGGTTGCTGAGAACGTCAACCTAACATCTTATCATCCAACTTCCTAACAACCGTCAACACTCTACTACAACACAACCACAACATTCAAAATGGCTAGCGAAATCAAACAGCCCGTGGTCTGCGTCTTGTAAGAAATCCCACCTCTAAACCTTTCCAAATGACCAACCAATACTGATAAAACCACAGCTGCGGCTCCGTCTCCGGCAACGACCCAGCCCACCTCGAAGTTGCCCGCGCCCTGGCCCACGAATTCCACAAACACAACATCCGACTAGTCTATGGCGGCGGCACATCAGGCCTAATGGGCGAAATCGCCCGCACCCTCGTGCGCCTGTCGGGCCCCGAGTCCGTCCACGGGGTAATCCCACGCGCCCTGATCCGCATAGAACCCGGCTACGACAACGCTCAAAAGGCCCAAGAACAAGAACACAAGACCATGTCCCACGGAAAGGATGCCGAGCGCGTTCTCAACGACCCCATCAGCAAGGCTGCGTTGCTGCAGGAGTCTGAGTATGGGATGACGACTATCACGGCGGACATGCATACGCGGAAGAGGTTGATGGCGACGAAGGTTATGGAGGGGGGTCCTGGGAGTGGGTTTGTGACGCTTGCGGGTGGGTTTGGGACGATTGAGGAGGTTATGGAGATGACTACTTGGAATCAATTGGGGATTCATCGGCGGCCGATTATTTTGATGAATGTTAATGGGTATTGGGATGGGTTGTTGGCGTGGGTGAAGAATGCGGTTGAGAAGGGGTATATTGGGCCTGCTAATTCGCAGATTCTGGTGGAAGCTAAGGATGTTACGGAGGTTTGGGGGAAGCTCCTTGGTTATAATTCTAGTTGTGGACAGATGCAGCTGAACTGGGGTGATGAGTAGACTATTCCTTCGAGGGTTTATAATAGCTAGAGTTAAAAATCTCGTTCCGAATTGATGATCGTTGTACGCATTTAGAACACCATTATTCTTAATTCATACCTGGATAGTAACATGTCTTTTCATCTGCAAACATCTTCGGGCATAAATCGACCTTATGAATCAACCTCCATCTCCCCCTCTCTAGTCTCCCCAGATTCCGTCTGCTCCAGAGCTTCCAGCAGTGGTGCGATAGTCTGACCATCGTATAACTTAAAGCTCTCGATCCGGCCCTTGGAACCCTCAGGGGCCAATCCAACCACACCAACCGAAGTGTTTTCAACAGTAAGCTCCTTGTCCTGAGAAAGAGTATCCTTCAAAGCCCGCAGACCATGTGTGATCAGCTCGTCCCGACTGCTGTCAGCGAACTTGTCCAGATTCCGCTCCAAGTACGTTCGGGCCATCTGCGACCGGGCTCCGATGGCACAAGCAGACATTTCGTATGTCATTCCCGAAGGCTGGAAGTCGAAAAGATGGGGCCCCGATTCGTCGACTCCGGCAACGAGCAACCCCACACCATATGGCCGTCTTCCGTATTGCTGGGTGTTAAGCTGGGCACGGTCACTGATCTGAGAAACGATCCGCTCAACGGGGATAGGACGGCCGTAGGTCATGCGGGAACCGAGCGACTGTTGCTTCATGAAGTTGGAAAGCACACGGGCATCCGATGCCAGACCGGCGATAGCAACACCCATGTGCGAGTCGATTTCGATGATCTTCCTCTGATACGACGACAGCTCTTCGGCGTTTCGCTAGCGAGGGGCAAGTGTCAGTTCTCTTTCTCTGATCAGAGCAGCAATGACGCCGACGAACCTTTAAGCCGACCAGGACAACATGTGTCTTGTTGACAAGCCCCACCACGACTGAACCTTGCTTAACTGCTTCTTGTGCGTATTCGACTTGGAATATCCGGCCTTGCGGGGAGCTGTTCAGAGCCAATGTCAGTTGCTGGGGAGCTTCCTGGATAGATAGGGTAGCTAATGGGGCCGTACAAGGTGACCGCATCATTGTCGTAGTTGTTTCTGAACATGACGAAAGATGCTGAATTAGATTAGACAGCCGTGAACCTGAGAGAATGTGTATAGTAAAGACGGTAGAAGTGAGGGCAGATGAATGACCGGGGGATAGGCGAGAGATAGAGACGACGAGCAGCAAACGCGGTGATGATGATGATGGGGAGCTTTGGAGTCCCGCTGAGGCTGGCCTGGGATTGTGGCCTTGGCGCCTCAGGCAGTCATTCCCCGAGTTCCCGTTGCTGCCGCCTTCTGCCAACGTCACCTTACAGACTGAACGACGCAGTTACTGTCAAGCATCGTTGATCCATTCGCTGCGGCCTCGATGCAGACGAACCTTGCACGCTCTATCGGGCCCTTGTATCTTGTTTGAAGCCGGACTTGCTTCAAGGTACTTTCGTTGCAACGCGATACCTTCAGCCCTTCACTACATACTACCCGCAGCTCCTGGACCGAGCAATAGGTCCTCATCTTTGCAGTCATGACAGCAGGTCTCAAGACCATTATCGGTCTTTCTTTTGTATGTACTGGCTGCGTGATTTCGCTATTTAGCGCCGATACTGATGCTTTCGTTATCTAGATCCTCGCAATCGGGTTCCTTCTTGTCATCCTTTCCTCGGCCATCTGGCACAACTTCCTTCCGTTGACTGTCGTTGCGACTTATGTTGTTGCGCCTCTACCCAATTGGATCTGCGCTCGATGTGCGAACCCAGACGACTTTATCGACAACTCGGGCAACTCGGTGGCTGATTTCGGGCGGTTCTTGACTGGATTTTTGGTGCTGATGGGTATTGGTACGTCGCACGCTATCCTAAACTTTCTTGCTAGGAACACTGGGAGCAGCATACTTTGACTCAATATGAAAGCAAGCTAACAACTTCCAGCTCTGCCCGCAGTACTGGCGCACAGCGGCGCGATCGAGATCCCTGCGATGGTTATGTCGATTATCGGCGGTCTGCTCATTTACGGGACGATAATCAGCTTCTCGATGTTTTTCCAGGAACAAGAAGAGTTCTGAATGTGATGCAAATGCGTGATGGATTGGCCGCGTGGATACCCTGTGCCAGGAGATGTTTTTGCTCTCTTTCTTCGCTGAGATACTCTGCCTCTTGCTACTATATTGAAGGAGTATGACTATTTGCGTTACGTTTCTGTTTTGGGTACGATGGGACTGCTTCTGTTCAGTTGCTTTGTTGATTTAAGCGTTTATCTGATATTCTGGCGTGTACTATAAGCACGAATGATGAGTGCTTGAAAGGTCTACAGGAACCTAACCTCTGATCTGAATTCTTTTCAACTTCTTTGACATCGTCTTCTAGTTTCCCTACAGTAGCACTGTCCTTAATGACATAAATAACGACTATAAAGTCACGTGATACCGCGCCGCTTTCAGCGCGTCCGCGTAGGAAGGCAGTTCTTCATGACAATTCCACATTCCAGGAATAGCGGCTAAAGCTTATTTTACTTTGCTTTAGTATGTGACATTCAACTATACTACAGCCCTCGCAATGAATATCTGGTCGGGAGCCATTGCACTGAATGAAGAATCACGGCTCGAAGGTGAGAACGCTGTCTTCCCACCAAGGCAATGATTGCTAACACACTTGTCTAACTAGGTCTACGCTTGATCGACCCGACCTCCCACTGGCAGACAGATATATCCAAAGACTCAACGCTTCGATTCCGCTGCTTCGTCAATCCGGCCTTGGTACCCCTCTATGCGCGAGCCGGACCGAATCTTGAACTGCACACGACGAACGTCTCTACGGCGCAATGGCTGAAGAACAGGTTGCTGGGGAATATTTGGCTGGAGGAGGATGATGTGGATAGGTTTCAGCCCATTCAAGGTCCTCTTGGGCTTCTTGTAGGTGTGGAGGGTACCTCCCGGAAGGCTTCGGGGTCAAGTACTTCGGAGCTACTGGTGTATGGCGTGTTGTCGACTACGACTTCGTTCGGACCGATCTCTTCGTCATTGGACTATCCCGAACACAACCAGGAACCTGTGATAAGACAAGAATTGAGAATATACGCCTCGCCGCTGTCCGGGTCGATCATTTCGAAGGCTCAGAAAATCGCACCTCCACCACAAAAATCGGATCTTGCAGGCGACGATGAGCAGATTGCGCAATTTCTTCCTGACCTACGGTCACCGAGTCCGAAGAGAAAACGGATGGCCAGTTTGTTTGATTCTGTCACGGATCATAAGAGGATGCGGCAGTCGTCGTATTCCCAACCTACCCAGCCGCTGCAGAGTTTCAAGATCAAGAGAGAATCCGAGGAACCTTCACTTCCAGTCTTGGACCGGATTGCTTCGCAACGAGCGAGGTCGCTTTCGATTGGGGCTAATCTGAAGTCTGCGGAGTCGAGGCCGGGTAGTGCTCGCGGATATGTGCGCGGACCAATCTCGAGGAAGAACACACCGGCACCATTCATAGAATCCTCTTTGAAACGGGAACAGTCGCCGGGGTTGTTTTCGTCAGACACGAAACAAGAGTCTTTCTCAGAAACCCCCAAAGATGCGGAGACAATCCTCTCAGAGAACAAGAACACCATCACACGCACGATCATGACTTGCATGCGCCTATATGGATATAACCGGCCGAAGACCGGAAACCCGAACAAGAATACAGAAGATAAATCACAAGGGGACGAGAAGGACCCACGCATAGGGACAGCCGATTCGACCGAGGAGGACGAGTTTAAGGCCATGTATCATGCTACATACCGTGCGTCAACATTTGCATTACGAAAGTACCTAAAAGAGCCCGTCGCAAATGGTGAGGGCATAAAGGCACCTCCACCTTTACTGGAAAAGAAGAAGGCAATGGGGTATATCGATGAATTCTTGAGGCTGTTTTGTGAGGAGAATTAGCCCTGTTTGGCACAGGTGATGAGTTATGATTTATGATACTATATAATTATAGAAGTCAACAACATACAAACAATAAATTAGAATAAATGACTGGCAAACAATTTAGACAAGTAGAGAGGGTTTGTAGCTGTATATATCACGTGACACTGACGGTGCATACTGCATCATCGCCAACTCCGGTATCCGAGCTGCATCCAGCAACAGCTCTATCAGCCGACAAACATCGCGTCCCTTGAAACCCATCACGGCCCAAAATGGACGCCTCAAGCAACCGTCTCTTCCGCTTCTCCAAGCCAGAATGGCTCAATAACAACACCGTCCGCAACTCGGGTGTCTACACCTCCGGCGCCTTGGTATATCCCCAACCACCCTCTACCTAACACATCCCCCAACAACCAACAACCAATAAACTAACAAACCACGCGGTAAACAGTTCTCAATCGGCTTCTTCTTTCTCATCGACGCAGCCGCCTTTTCGCACAGCTCGCGCAACGGCTCCGACGTGCATGTGAAATTCGTCGACTGGATCCCCGGGATCTGCTCCGCGCTGGGAATGCTGGTGATCAATTCTATTGAGAAGTCGAGGCTGCAGGCGGATAGCTGGAGTTATAGTGGAGATGGGGTTGCGTGGAAGGCGCGGTTTGTGTTGTTCTTGGGGTTTGCGTTGTTGGCTGGGGGGTTGGCGGGGAGTGTGGTGAGTTTCTTTCCTTTCCTTTGTATACTCTTGGGATTGGGTTTGAGGTTGGGTATGGGGAATGGGTTGCTAACTGGGCCGGTAGACGGTTATGGTTCTTAAGTATTTGGTTCAGGGATATCCGATGCCGACGTTGTATTTCGGGGTTGCAAATGTTGTTGCGAATGGGATGATTATGCTGAGGTTTGTCTCTGTTCTTTGGTTTGGTTTGGCAGATGCTAATTTTTGCAGTTCCGTTGTGCTATGGATTTCTCAGAACATCGAGGACGACTACACGTACAACCTTACGCTGTAGGATGATGCCTACGTACGATCTACAACTGCTTGTTTTTTTTTTTTTTTTTTTTTGGTCTGGGTTAATTGTTGATTGGTAGCTAGGATGGCGTATTGCAATGATTGTGTTTCTAGCTTGTTCATGATTGCTTTATTTGACTTGTGCTAGGCAGCGGCTTTTCCCCGTATTCCAGTTTGCATGTAGAAACGGCGCAACACGCGGTAAAATATATCAGCGTCGCAAGTAGGGACGGCAGCCTGTCACGGCATAACCATCACTTGACGCAACAGCAGATACAAGTCATTCCCTCATGACTGGCGTACGCGTCACTTGTTACAGTGGACGCTGTGGTTCGTCTTCGCATTTGTATATCCATAACTCTATTCCAATCTCGTAATTCATGCAGAAGGCTCACATGGGTGAGCCCGCAGCTTGTCGATAATCACATCGACAGCCTCCATGTCGCCGGCATCGACCTTCTCGCCACGTGGGTATCCATCGGGAAGATGCTTGACGAGCTCGTCCATGCAAGGCTGGTAATTCCGGACGGCGGAGGAAATCGCATAAACGGCCTTCTTGCGAGCGGCAGGGGCAGGATCGGAGGTGGCCATCGAGACCAACTTGGGGAAAATGTTCAACACAATTAACTAAACAATTAGCATCATTCCATAGAAATATCATAAAGAGGAAGACATACCTTATCCTGCGCCTTCTCATTATTCTGCACCGCAGTTCCAATACACCAAGCCGACATCCGTCTCATATCCGCCTCCTCATGCTCCAACAACTGCACTAACGGCGTCCACAGCCCCAAGGGCTCCATATTATTCGCATTGTCAATCCCCTCGATCATCTGCTCGAAGTTTTCGAATGCGATCATCTTATTCTCCATATCGACATCGTCGGAATGCAGCGCTGCCATCGCGGCTTTCATGAGGTCTGCGTCGGAGGGGCCGCCGAAAAGACTCGAGAGCATTTCGGGTGTGAGGCCGCGGGCGGCGGATTCTGGGGTTGCGCCGGTGGCATTGGCGTCGGTATTTTGTTGGTTCATGCTCCATTTGAGGAGGCTGTTGAGGTTGGGGTCCATGGCCATGGTGGTTGTGGTTGTAGGTGGGATAAATTTGATAGATAGATTTGGTGGGGTTTATCGTGCGATTTGGCGGGTGATGGATTCGTTGAGGGCCCAAGAATAAAGTAAATCAAGATAGCACGAGGATGTACTGTAGATAGTTTGCGCAAGATAAGAATTGAATACTCTGATCTTTTGTAGGAAATAGATCTGAGCGGAGTGGATGATTCATGCAGCGGCGAAATTCTTCCACTCCGTTCCACCGCCGTCGGTGGCGGAGAGACCTATTACCTATTTGGGTTACTACCCTACGGCACGCAGTATACAGTAAAGTATTCCGATGCTGTTGTTTCAAGGCATTCTCTGAAATGTCTGCTACTCTAGCTCGTGAAGAATAATAGCAGAGTAGGAGTATGAATGGTGTCGCAATCTTCAAACTAGGCTACACCTGAGTGAATAAGATCGACCATACTTCCCCGAATCTCTCGCTATACTTACTATTTTTTTACTATGCGACATGGCTGTGAACTTTGGCTAGCATGATGTAGTGCATATCAAGAGCTACTAAGAAGCTACTTCGGAGCTTTCATATCTCCCAGCCGAAGGTCAACGAAGAGGAACTTACAAAGCAAAAACAGGCCATGATCCGTCACCTACAGCATTCATTTAACGAGGTTGAAGGTCTCAGGACCCCATACATAGACTCACTAACACTCGAATAACTCAACATCAGGCCCAAGATATTCAACCCCGAAGAAGAAGAGCGAACGCAGCAGGCAACATAATGGAATCGATTCTTCCAGCCCATGCCATCTTTCCAATTAGCACGATTCCCCGTCAACTCAGATGGGGACTCAATGAACCAGGAAATGCTTGATAATTTTGAGAGACACGTGGACGCGCGGGACAGATCACGTCCAGATAGAACTTCAAAGGGTATCTATCGCATGTATGCTGGTCATTATGCCATGCGGGCAGATTATTATTTTTCGGATGCTCCAAGAGCTGGTATTGAGAGGCTGAGATCGTTGCGCAGTATCACGAAGTGGTTGCCCACATATGTATCCCCGTCCCATAGTAAAGAGGTTTGAGGTGACCAATTCTTTTTTAGGGCATCTGGTGAAATAATTATAGACTCGAATATTGACATCGTAATGCCTGATAGTACTGTCTATTGGAACATAGATGCCAGTTACAGACTTGAAAATTTTGTCTCGACTGTCCACATGCAATGCTTGTGTTGTACCATGCAACCGAGAGCAAAGACCAGCTCCTTCGAGGTGAGATCCTTATAATCCTCGAAACGATGAGAATTAGATTGGCGCTTCCAGAATTTAAATACCATATTGTTACACCAGTGAGTCAAATCTGCGGGGACATCATGCAGTCAATAAGTCTAACTTGTCAATCCTAAGGTTATGATGATTTCCATTATAAACGAGCAGAGCAGGATCATACAAGTGCAGTCTAACGAAGATGGAATCGTCATTTGCATGTCGCAGCTGTACGATCTGAGTACTAAAGATATGGCCCCGTATGATCTTTTGACTCGATATATGGCAAGTTGTCTCATTGGAGACACCAAGTTCTGCAAAGTGAAATAGGAGCACAGGAAGTGAATGGAAGTTACAAAGAGAAAGAGACAATCTCGTCACTCGAGGATCTCTCAAAGTAAAGTATGACTCTGAGAAATGGGCCAGGGCTGAAAAGTTGGTTACGCATCGACTGTGCCTTGGATACATTTCGATGTACTGCACTAGGTTCGTTAATTATAGGAAGACCATTCCGATTGCTCAGGTACCTACACGCAGATACCAAGAACGCACATTAACTTCGGCTGGAAAACAAGGATCGCCCAAAACAGCTATTGCGGGAGAAGGAGAATGTTGTAAAGATCATTCACTCGTTTGTCAAAGGCGCATCTCGTAGGCCTCTTTACTCAGACACTTTCTATACGCTTCGTCATCTCTACCATATCTTGGAAGACTGGAGTGCAGTGGACTCACAATTTAAATCAAGAGTCAATTGATGTCAAAATGTCAAGCCCTATACGCGAAGCTCTCATCCTGCTATCATAAAAAGACCGCCTGTACTCCAGTTTCTTGTCACACTGAGAGGCATCATTTTTCAGTCAGTGGTGGCAATTTTATTGAGGCCATACTTCAGCTGCATGTTTTCTTTGAGGCCTACTTCACCAAGATGCGACATCTGCAGCTGGCATCTGGCCAGGACATGCGTTTGCCTGGGTTTTATCATGGTATTGTTGGTGTCTGTTCGCAGCATATGAAGCACATGGACGCATTGTAAGGTTTCCTAGGCTCTTCATGGACTTGCTTTACGCACCAAAACACTAAACATTTGTCGAGAATGTCAGCGAAGTCGACACAGACACAAAGATCTTCGCAGGGATATTCAAGCTCCACAACCTTTTCACCTGGAGAGTCGTGTCAACGTAAGCGGAAGCTTCAAGGGCATCCGAGGATTTATTACAGAAATGAGCCGAAAAGAACCCCCAATGTAAAGGTGAATAGTGAGAAACTAGGATCATGTACTGCATACCCTAAACCTACTGTCATTTTTTCAAGAACAATGACCGGGACAGGCCTTTGAATTACTGTCTAGTCCAGAGTAATTCGTCCTGGACTGTACCAAATGCAGGAGGAACGTCAGAATACTTGGGGCTGTTGAACGGCGAGTAAGTTGGTTCTTTCAATCAGATACCAAGCTAATTGATAAACTGCCTTTTGTTTGCTCACGGCAGACACCAGGTTTTCGTGACCTTCGCTGCTTTTACCCAGGAATACCTGACGGAACCAAGCACCCAGACGCCTTCATATTCGAGCTATGGGCCTTGGAACACGCTAGAAGCCGAAGATATGAAGGATGTGGCCATATTAATCATGGCAGCCCTGTTTTATGTTCGCGAGGTCCTATTAGCCATGTCGCAAGCGGATCATGGGTTTTTGTACAGAGCCCTACGGACCTTGCTCACTTATTGAGTTGTCCTATTTATGAACTGGAAAGTGGTTTATATGTAAAACTTCCTCATGAGGACTTCACTAATGGCTGGACTCGATCATCGCTGCCTTAGGTTTAGAACCTGGAAGTTACCATGTCGCCATGTCTACGGAGTACAGGGACATGAATACCCATACTAATTATACCCGATAGGGTCCAGTGAGGCGTAGACTGACGTATACCGTACTCGTATACAGGACCCTGGAACCATGGAATGATCAGCCTCGCGGGCCCGAGTGGCGGTATCCGATTCCGCACAAGTCCAGGGTATTTTATTATATAGGAGCAGAGTGTAAGAGTACAAGTAGTCTACTCATTATTCTAGACGAAGTTGAAAAGGAGGCAATAGCGCCGTTAGTGAGTGCAAATCCCCCTAGAAGAAACTAAGAATAGGAATCTCCATAAATACCCAAATAGTCGACTCCACACAATGACAGGGTGTCAACTTGGCCTTAGGTCTCTATGGCCGTACTCCGTAGTAATAGTAGAAGTAAAGGCCTAATGACAATAGAATACTCCATACCCTGAATAGAATATTCCCTGGGTTCCGGACGGAGGACCGAGACCTGAAGGCCCCACGAGGATGCGCAATGGGTTTGCCATCCTTTTCGAGGGAGGAACTCTACGAACGGTTCTGCCTGTACAGAGTACAGAGTATACACAGAGGCGTAATCATAAAGAGATTCATCATCATCAAGGCAGATATATTATTCAGTATATAGAAGAGTGTACAATTATACAAGTACTTGTAGTAGTAGTGTAGTGTAGAGTGATAGGGGATTTGATTGTGGCGGTGGACAGCAACGACGACTGCCGGCGGCCACACTAGACTCTTTACTGTCCTGTACGCTCCTCTCCTTAATCCCCCTCTTCTTTTCCCTCTTCCCTTCTTCTTCTCTTCTTCTTCCTCTTTCTTCCTCTCCAGCAAATAAACCATCACCACCTTTTTTTCTTTTTTAACCACCTCTTCTCTCTCATCTTCTCTTTTCTTCTTTCTTCTATATTCTCTCTCTCCTAATAATCTTTACCCCGTTGTAATCCCATTTCTGCCACCATGGAAGGTAAGCTCTTCCGGACACCTCAGCGGCTTCTTGTGCGACGCTCAACGCCCTCGAGCTGCTTTTTGTCCTCCCTTCCATCCTCTCTCTCTCTCTTTTTTTTTTTTATATCTATAATTTGCATCAAGACTGACTTCTATTGCTTTTCCAATCTACAGAGGAAGTCGCTGCTCTCGTTATCGACAATGGGTACGTTTGTTTGTTGTCCTTTTCCCCTCGTGTTGCTGCTTTGGACACTCCACGATCCGGTCGCTAGCTACAATCTCGCTCCCGACCGGTAGAGAAAGCTCGAAGCAACACTTTACCAGGGACTATGGCAATGCTTGAATATCCTACTGACACTCTCTAGTTCGGGTATGTGCAAGGCCGGTTTCGCCGGTGACGATGCGCCCCGGGCTGTCTTCCGTAAGTCAACCCCGCCATCCCCTTTCCCAACAATGCCGTCTTCTTCAGATGGTGTCAGTTGTCCTTGCGTCAACTGGCATATCTGAAAAACGTGCACGTCAAATATCAGACGACTGACAGAAAATTACAGCCTCCATTGTCGGTCGCCCCCGTCACCATGGTATCATGATTGGTATGGGTCAGAAGGACTCCTACGTCGGTGATGAGGCACAGTCGAAGCGTGGTATCCTTACCCTCAGATATCCCATTGAGCACGGTGTCGTCACCAACTGGGACGACATGGAGAAGATCTGGCACCACACCTTCTACAACGAACTCCGTGTCGCTCCCGAGGAGCACCCTATCCTCTTGACCGAAGCCCCCATCAACCCCAAGTCCAACCGTGAGAAGATGACCCAGATCGTCTTCGAAACCTTCAACGCCCCCGCCTTCTACGTCTCCATCCAGGCCGTCCTGTCCCTGTACGCCTCCGGTCGTACCACCGGTATCGTCCTGGACTCGGGTGACGGTGTCACTCACGTTGTCCCCATCTACGAGGGTTTCGCCCTCCCCCACGCCATCTCTCGTATCGACATGGCTGGTCGTGACCTTACCGACTACCTCATGAAGATCCTTGCTGAGCGTGGTTACACCTTCTCCACCACCGCCGAGCGTGAAATCGTCCGTGACATCAAGGAGAAGCTCTGCTACGTCGCTCTGGACTTTGAGCAGGAGCTCCAAACCGCCGCCCAGAGCTCCAACCTCGAGAAGTCGTACGAGCTTCCCGACGGTCAGGTCATCACCATTGGCAACGAGCGTTTCCGTGCTCCTGAGGCTCTCTTCTCGCCTTCCGTCCTTGGTCAGGAAGGTGGTGGTATCCACGGAACCACCTTCAACTCCATCATGAAGTGTGATGTTGACGTCCGTAAGGATCTCTACGGCAACATTGTCATGGTAAGTTTTTCTCCTGTGGTATAAATGAAGACGTACACTAACAAAATTAGTCTGGTGGTACTACTATGTACCCTGGTATTGCCGACCGTATGCAGAAGGAAATCACCGCTCTTGCTCCTTCGTCGATGAAGGTCAAGATCATTGCTCCTCCTGAGCGTAAATACTCTGTGTGGATTGGTGGTTCCATCCTGGCTTCTCTGTCCACCTTCCAGCAGATGTGGATCTCGAAGCAGGAGTACGACGAGAGCGGCCCCTCGATTGTCCACCGCAAGTGCTTCTAAGGTATGATCCATTTTCCGGTGAATCTAGGACCCAGTCTAACAAAATGCAGCTCATGCGCGTGGTTGATTTGCTTGTTCGTACTTCTTTTCTGGCGTATCAAAAGGCAGGACAGTGTGGCATGCGGACCTTTTCTGACCTGATGACGAGAAGGATCGCCTAAGAAAAAGGAACTTTATTTTAGTTGTGGAAATAGAGACGGTTTATTTGACGCTAGTTCTCGTCCAGAGCATCCTCGAGACGGTAGTTTGGGCCCGTTTTGAGCGATATATGGTGGTGATTCTCTTCGTATTGTTCCTGTACCTGTACTAAATATTGCCTACACTATGTCCTGTTCATTTCTTCTCTGTTTGCTTTGCGTTAGACCTTATAAATTTAAATGTTGTATTGCTCCCCGGATCTCCAGAGCTCTCCCCAGATCCACAACTTTAGCATATGCGTTCTATTCGGTCTCGACTTGTGATGTCAGAGCCTCTCCACTGACATTTGGAGCCGTGGTAGAAAGTACTATATTTGATTCATGTAACAAACTGACTTTTATCATTTCATCTCGTCCATCATGTACCATAACAAAACATAAAAAAGAAAACAGAAGTAAATAAGAAAGCTGACCAAATCCAATCTCAGGTGCCTCTAATTCCAGCTCTCCAACCCACTCAGCACACACCTCTCCTCATCCTCCTTCTTAGCCCTAAGCTCACCAACCTGGTAAACCGTCTCGCCCTCACCCTCAAACAACCCCTTAACAACACTCTCACTACCCTTCTCAACAACAACAACCATACCAACACCACAGTTAAACGCGCGCGCCATCTCTGGCGAATCAACATTCCCGTTCTTCTGCAACCACTCAAACACAGGAGGCTGAGTCCACGACCCCACGTCAATGTGCGCGGTCAGCGTCGAGGGAAGCATACGGGGAACATTGTCGACGAGTCCACCGCCCGTGATGTGTGCCAGGCCCTTGATCGCGGAAGACGAGTTGGAGACACTGCTGGCGGGCGACGAAGAGAGGGCTTTCAAGATGGATTTCACGTAGATGCGTGTCGGGGTGAGGAGGGCGCGGCCCAGAGTCTCGTTCTGATTCCAGGGGGCCGGGTCAGTGTAGTTCATACCCGAGCGCTCGACGATCTTGCGGACGAGCGAGTAGCCATTTGAGTGCGGGCCCGAGGAGGCTAGGGCGAGCAGGACGTCGCCTTCTTTCATGGTGGAGGTTTCCGGGAGGATAGGGCGGGCGTTGGGGCCGGAGGTGTTGATAGCGCCGACGGCGGCACCGACGGCATCGTACGTGTTGTCGACGAAGAGGCCGGGCATTTCAGCTGTTTCGCCGCCGATCAGGGCGCATCCCGCGCGAACGCAGCCCTCCGCGACACCGGTGACGAACTGCGAGGCCATGGTGACGTCGAGTTTGCCGCAGGAGTAGCAGTCAAGGAAGAAGAGGGGTTCAGCGCCCTGGACGACGAGGTCGTTGACGTTCATGGCGACGAGGTCGATACCCACTGTGTCGTGGGCGCCGACGGCGTGGGCGATCTTGAGCTTCGTGCCGACGCCGTCGATGGCACCGATTAGGGTTGGCGAGTGCGGGTGGTAGGCGCTGTTTGCGGAGGGGAGGGAGAAGAGGCCGCCGAAGCCGCCGATGACGGCGTCCGTGCCGGGGCGTTTAGTGCGGGCGACGGAGGATTTGATCTGGTTGACGAGGTCGTTTCCTGCGTCGATGGAGACGCCAGCGGAGGCGTAGGTGAGGGATTGCTGGTGGGAGACGACGGCGTCGCGCTGGCGGAAGGCGCGGTGGGCGATGTCCTTGCGGTAGAACATGTCGTCGAAGTGGATGGTGGCGATGCCCTCGTAGCTCTTGCGGACTGCTTCTTCGAGGGATGAAGCGGTGGCTGTGGCGGCGATGACACGCCCGCCAGAGGTTTGGAGTTGGTTACCTGCGAGGGTTGTGCCGGCGTGGAAGATCAGGGTGCCCTCGGGGGTGGGGTCGAGGGTGATGGCCTTGCCCTTGGCGTAGGAGTTGGGGTAGCCGCCGGCGACGGCGATGACAGTTGTGGAGAAGTTGGGCTTGATGTTGATCGAGACGCCGTCCAGCCAGTGCTCAGCACAGGCGACCATGATCTGGGCCAGATCGGTGTCGTCGCTGAGCAGGGGGAGGAGGGTTTGAGTCTCGGGGTCTCCGCCGCGGACGTTGTATTCGAGCACCTTGGGGCCGTTCTTGGTCATCATGAGACCGGTGAAGAGGATACCAACGAAGGGGTAGCCGTCTTTTCTCATGCCGTCAATGGAAGGCTGCACAATGGTGCGGTCAATCTCCTCGAGAACCTCCTTGGTGCCAATAGGCGTGGGAGCGTAGCAGCCCATTCCACCGGTGTTGGGGCCCTGGTCGCCGTCGAAAATCCGCTTGTGGTCCTGAGCAGGAGGGAGGGATCGGATTGTGTAGCCGTCACTGAAGGTAAGGACACTGAGCTCGTCTCCCTCGAGGTACTCCTCGATGACAACCTCGTTTCCTGCCTCTCCGAACTGGAGATCGACCATCATCTCGCGGAGAGCCTGGTGGGCCTCCTCCTTGGTCGTGGGGATAATGACACCCTTTCCGCCGGCCAGACCATCGGCCTTGATAACGACCTGGTGGTGCACAGAGTCGAGGTATTGGCGTGCGGTCTCGTAGTCGTGGAAGTTTCCGTACTGCGCGGTGGGGATGTTGTGTTTCTTCATGAAGTCCTTGGAGAAGGTCTTGGAGCCTTCAAGACGGGCGGTAGCCTTGGAGGGACCGAAGCATCTGATGCCGGCTGTTCAATTACCAGTTAGCACATTGCGTGTGCTTTGCTTTAGAGAGTGTGTGACTAACCAGCCTGGAAGTAACCCTGGATACCCTCGACAAGAGGAGCCTCAGGACCAGGAACCACCAAGTTCACACCATTCTGCTGAGCAAAAGCCACAAGGGCCGGGTAATCGTTGCCCTTGACATTGGCATTGTAGATCTTGCTGTCATCACCAAGTCCAGTACCACCGTTTCCAGGAGCGACGTAGACGGCGTTGACGAGGGGCGACTGGCTCAGTTTCCAGGCAAAGGCATGTTCGCGGCCGCCGTTACCGACGATGAGGATGCGCAATTGGTCTTGGGTGTGTGTCATTGTGTCTGCTTCTCCTGTTCTTATCAGCTATGTTCTTGTACAATATCACTATGGAGGGGCAGATTGCCCCTCATTATCTCGCAGAGATGGATCTCAACAAGACATATAAAACAACAATGACAATTGAAATGTGAAGATCAATAATAAAAGAAAAGAACTCACCCAAAAACAGCCGCGAGGACAGCGAGAAAAGTGCAAGTGAAGTCTTGGAGAAAATCCCATCTTTTTTTCTTCTCGGACGGAACGGCGGGGCGGCTTTTCTCCGACGTCGGATTGACTTTCTATACAACCACTATCATCCATCCGTGAATAAAGCAGAATGTTAATGGATTTCTTCGAATAGCTGTCTCTTTACTTTGTTCATTCACCCAAAGAAAGACGCAAAGGAAGCACAAGTTACTTAAGGTGGAAAAAAACTTGCCGAGTTTACCTTCTACTACATACATCCCGAGAAGCCCAGAAAACATCGCATGAGAACAACTTGATGACCGCGCGCTCCATTATTACCTGATCTAGCCATGGAAGTGATTATGGTGGCAAACCAGGTTTTCTTTAACCGCCCAAGTCGGCGATCGATTCCACCAAGTTGTTTAGAACGGCCCTAGGTAGGTGCATAAAATGCAGGGAGAGTGCCTCACCATAACAGCTTTGCTTGAATGGTATTGATTACAAGAAAGGATGTGAAGATCTCTCTAAATGAGATGATCCCATATTGGAATTTGTGATCACCCAACACGCCTCATGACCATTACAGCTTCCAGAGTAATGGGAAACTGCCCTAGAGAATGCGCGATGACCTTCAAAGAAACGAACGTTGCAGAGGAGGAACTTGAAAACACCGAGTGTGGCGTTGTTAGACACTTCTACCTATATAGCATTGAAGCAGCAACCAGAGAAAGTAATCTCTAACAAAGGGCATGAAGAGTAATTGATATCTCCAAAGTTTCTAGTAGGGCATTGCCAATCAAGCGCTGCGATTCGCCGCTGAAACCGGTGACCAAGGCGGTGAATATTTTGACCAATAACCCGCATCATACGGCGAAAGCGGGGGCAGAAAAAGAAAATGATAAAAATGCCCTCCGATCAAAAGGCTCCTGCAGACAAGCTCCCACATTGCCAGCGCCAAATCCTCCCTGTGTTCCGCAAACTGAAGGACCCCTTTACCAACTCTCGGCTACGACTCCCGCTGAGCAGTATAATCCGATACATCCTGGCCTGAATGTTTCGGGCTTCGCTACGGTCTGCCTCAGACCCTCTTCGCGAACATGTCTGCTTGTCGTGTTTGACCCGGAGGTTTGGAGGCAACATCCGTTGGCGCCCATTTCACACCACTCTTATCCGTCGCAATGAGTCTGGCAATGGGACAGCTACCAACGGGATGGCGCAGTCTAATGAGCCGCCGAAGTCCGCACCAGTTCCGGAGGTAGGGATGCCTGTCTCTTTTCGCTATGAAGAAAGGATACTGACAATGGTGAAAGAACAAAAGCATACTAGTCGAAGCGAAGCCACGAAGTCCGGATTCGAGTTCGAAGGATGACCAGAAACCAGCGGCGCAAGAGCCCGGCTCCGAGACGGCCACTCAAACCACACAAGAAACCTCGAAGAATACCTCCAAGGGCAAGAAAAACACTGAGCGGAAAACTCGAAAAGCAGTAGCTCGAGAGGCACGAAGAGCCGCAACACTAGAGAAGGAACGGAAGAGAGCCGAACAAGCTGAATTGCGTGCTAAAGCCACCAAAGCTAAGACAACAAAGGCCAAGGGCAACCCGGATGTAGCCTCTGCGATAAGCAAAGGTCCGCAATTGACCCCCGCCCAAAAAGCGAGGACTGCAACCAATGCCGACAGAGAGAGTGCTGGAAATGTGGCGTTTCTTCTTAACGAATCGCACAAGAGAGTCACCGGTTCTATCAACAAAGAGCAGGTGTCACTTGCACGTGAGTTTCTGTTCTGTCTATTCTCAGGCAGTTTTGCTGATTTTCGCAGCTTTGGATGTGGAAACGCCGAAAGTCCCGCGTCTTTCCTTTGGCCTCGAGAGAGTGCTGTTCAAGTAAGCTCTTTCTCCCCCTGTGATGCCAACGTGGACTAACAGAGGCCAAGCCCCGGTGTCTACAACCTCCGCGATCCCCGATCCCGAGTATACAACTTTGACCCCTATCTGGGTTCCATCATGCCTGTCACCGAGTTCGACTTTGATGCGCTGAAAGAATACATTACATCCTCCAAGGACACCACATTACGCGACATAGCTCGGAAAGAGAAGAAGAAATATGTCGGTTCGTCGTCGAGTATGACGTCGGTTCTTTCACAGTTCCATTATCTCCTCTCCTCGTGGCGAGGGATCAATACACAAACTTTGTCTCAAGGGTTCCCGGATAAGCTGCGGACTTTCACCCGGCTCCTGCGGGCGCCTTCCGCTATGTTCCTTCGTTACCAAGACGGCGTCTATGCCATTGATGCGGACAAGGAATTCGATAGCGCCAACATCCTCATGAACCTCGGAAAATCCATGGAAAAGCTCTTGACATTACCGAAAGAGGACTTTGAGCGATACCGCAGGTCAAGCGATAATAAGATTACCCCTGAAGAGGAGCAAGCAGTACCGGAATCCTATCACTACTCTACTCTAGGTGATTTCGTCATGAGATCCCAACTCGATGCCTACGATCCCCGGCTTCCTGGGACTGGAATGTTTGACCTGAAGACACGAGCGGTCGTATCTATCCGCATGGATGCGCAGAACTTTGAGCACGGCCTTGGCTATGAAATCAAAGGTCAATACGGCGCGTTTGAGTCCTACGAGCGTGAATTCTTCGACATGATCCGGGCTGCTTTCCTCAAGTACTCGCTGCAAGTGCGAGTTGGCCGTATGGATGGTATCTTCGTGGCCTTCCACAACATCGAACGCATTTTCGGATTCCAGTACGTCAGCTTGCCGGAATTGGACCAGACGCTGCACGGCCAGTCCGATACTGCTCTGGGAGACGCGGAGTTCCGACTCAGTCTGGGACTCTGGAATAAGATTCTCAATAAGGCCACGGAGAAGTTTCCTCAGCGCTCCCTGCGCTTCCATTTTGAAACGCGCGACGCTGCGACTCCGTTCATGTACATTTTCGCGGAACCTGTGACCGAGGAGGAAATCAACACTATCCAGACGAGGAACGCAGCTGAAATTAATGCATACCAGCAGCGAATCTTGAACCTGTCACCAAAGGGCGATGAGGACGATGCTTCGAGTACAGCAGAGGCGCAATCCGAGACTGAAGCCACGGAAGAGCACGCAAAGGAAGTAGACGCGACTGAGAATGCCATATCGGAGTCGACAACACCTTCCGATGGACCCTCTGAGACGCCTTCGGAGACGCCCTCTGAAGCGACATCCTCAGAGGACCCTGCCACCACGGAGACAAAAAAGGAAGAAGAACCAACCGAACAGCGCGAACTATTCGCCATGACCCTCATGGTCAAAAACAAGATCAACGGCAAAGAAGTCGAGCGCCCCACCGACTATAAAGCAACCCAAAACTGGCAAGTAGACTACGAGCTCATCGAGCTCCCAACCGAAAAGGCACGAGTAATCTACGGATCCTGCCAACGCCGCCGCCAAAAGTCCCTCATGGGCCGCGGCGAGGACGAGACGGATGTTGCGGCTAATGTGTACATCCGCAAGCTCCGGGAGATCAGCAAGGCAGGACGCAAGTTCCGGCAGGAGCAGGAGAAGCTTGATAAGGAGAATGGCGTTGTGGTTTTGGATGAGTCTGCATAAAAGCCTTGCTCTGTCTTTTCTTTTCTTTTTTCTTTTTCTTTTTTTTTTTTTTTTTTTTTTTTTTTTAATGAATGTGGTTATGTCTCTTGATGAGATATGGGGCCATTGATTGATGTATAATATTTGTACGGTTTATGGGTCTTTTGTTTCTAGATGGGTTGCTGGTTTCAATTGCTTTGTTTGGGTGAATGAATGAATGATTGCATTGGGTCTTAAATGACCCTAGCTAGCTTCTATAACATGGTTTTATTTCTCTTCCATACCAGTCACTGTGGTCTGTGGATGAATATCTTGATACTGTTGCCCTAATAAATATCCATTCACTCTCAGGTGTCTAGACTAAAACATAATAACAATGCCTACAGACAAAAGAAAAAGAAACCCATAAACCCCAAAACTGCATCTTGTCAATTATCTCGGTTTCAGTCCCAATCCCTGGCTACATCATCTCCAAGCCATCATAGCCACTAGACCATCGAGGAATGTTTTGCATTTGGCAGAAATTCCCAGATCCCATATACTGCCATATTATCCTAATTCCCCAAGGACAATTGGGTAAACGAGCCACATTCGCTATACTTTCTCAACATCGATGAACATAAAAAGTGGAATATTGATCGAGGCATTCAGCTAAGTGGGCCCATATCAACACATGTTGACTTCGCTGCGGTTTCTACGGCTTTTATGTCCGTTATTGTGAGAAACAGCCACCCGAGAAGTCGGAATACGCGTGGAACGTGGACCGATATGAGAAATCACCCGATTGAGAGAGAAACTTGATGGATGGTTATGTATTGGCAGTTGGTCATTATGCGGGAGCTGGTACTTCCTCGTCGAGCTTCTTTGCGCGTCCCAAATGGCGGGGAAGCAGAATTTGGTACTGTAGACAGGGGAGGTGATTGGGGGCTCGAAGGCGGATATGATCACCTGTATGTATTTGATTTAGTTTCATACAGTGATAAGATCTGCAGACTAACTGATATACAATGGAAGCAACCGGTCAAAAAGATTCTCTTCCAACAATCGAAAACATTTATACTCAGCACGAGGTTTCCGGAGGAGATACTAATGCTTCCCCGGTGATGTGGAAAACCCTGTTGAAAGGTTACAAAGAGACGAAAACACAGAAAACACAAGCGATATGCTAACCATACTCTATTGGAATGCAATAATTGACACAATGGACGTTAAATTTGTCCTTGGAAGCACACCTGTTGATTCAGTCAGGGTACTGCTCTGCATCGTCCCCAACTTATCTTTCTGGAAAGTCAACTGCCAAACGAATATTCAGAGATGCATGCTGTCGGGGTTCCATGATGCTGACTAGGTTGAAGAGTTTTCAATTGGAGAACAGGATAAGATTATCTTTCGCAACACTTGCGAACTGAATGTGGACACATTGTGCCGTATTCCGCGGGTTTATCGGTCGAGGACGGAGATCGACAAAAAAAGGCGTAAGTGAGCCCTAATGATCAAGATGCGAGCATGAGCTAAGATGGATACTTATTGAGATAGAAAGCAAGATTAAACCCTGGGCACTTATTTCCCCATAATTACTAGGCATCTATTGCCGATATCGAAATTGCCACACTGCACAGATCCCATCAATAACCAAAGACATCGACCAATTCCTTCTGATATTATGCCTGGCTGAAACGCCACCGGCATGGAAGGAGCCTTCGGTCTGAAGAAGACACATCACAAGTGAGTGAGCGAGTTGAAATCCTTCGGCTCTTCATGGGCCTCACTCAATATCTAAAAAGCAAGGCGGCACTAATCAGAGCAATGCAAATAATTCGTTCCTTTTGGCAAGCGGCTTTTCAATGTCAATGCTACCCCGTGACTTCAACATGTTCGAAGCGTTCGTCAAGATCTTGGATACGAAGCTCACTCACGAGCAATCTTTCTTTGAGCTCTTACGAAATTACGACGTCGAACTATCCATCCTCTAAAAAGTCACCAGTAACACTCTCCCTGTCCCAGTCGAAAATACATCTTGCTAACTTGACACAGGCGACAAGAACGTTTTTTTCTGTTACCGCTCCTCGTTCGTATTTCCCCAGACTACCTGTTGAAACTTTATCTTTGAAAATGAGGCACCATACTTAGTGGTCTGTTGCTGATGTTTGTGAAAGATGCATTCTTAGCCAATGGGCATGGGGCCCTTCCCTTGTATTTGATTAAATTATGTGAGATGCCAGATCTGTTCACACCCTTATTATCAGTGCATTGCTATGAGTCTTCCTTACCTTATCTCCTTTTCTCTTGGCTGGCTGCTAACCTTTCACATAGATTGATTGATGCGTACTCCTTCCGGTCTCTATTTCCACTCTCAAGACCACAACTCATAAGATCAGAGAACGAGATGGGGTGGTTTCTTTACGGGAGCCGATGAGTTCCGAAGGTCTCTTAACGACATCAAAGAGTCAGGAGCTTCAGGGACCCATTTGCTTTGGCCCATAGTTATCAAAAGCAATCAGTTGATACATGCCGGCGCGCTGTGAGCTTCCAGCATGGGTCTTTTTGTTCATCTCAGATACGGGCAAGAAACGTATCCCGGATTCATCCCCAATTTCCACGTTGTCAGACCCGCAAGATCTACTGAACCAGCCCCCTGCTAATGGGCAGATACTCAGGCCTGCGCCTTTGACAACAGACCGTACGAAATCCCATCTATCTTATTTTCCCTGAATCCATTATGTCGACATGTTGAATTGGAAGCTAGAGCGACTCACCCAGTCATATGACAATTCTGGCTCTGTGGTCCCGTTTTCGCCCAGATACGAGGTATAATCTGTTGCCTCAAGAGGAACTAGCATTTAAAAAAAAACCAAGCACTCTCAGACATCCCGCAAGACCTGGACAGCCCAGCGTTGTTAAAGTCTGACTTGAAATGGAATTACAGGGCCTAATGGTGGACTACAATCTCAGGTGACGACCACAAAGGTCCGTGGGGAATGAAGTCGATAAATGACACTATCCCCACGGGGACAATAAATCTGGCGTTTATGACATGATACTTCTACAAACAATAAAGTTTTCAACTGATCCCCGGGACCCCGGTACTTCGTCCGGCTGGTCAATTCGTTCGAAGAGATGGTTGAAAAGCCTCATTTCCTGGGCCAGCGAGACGATGTTCGAAAGTGGGATGATACTCGACAGCTTCATCATACCTTGAGCTATCTAGCGTCATGAGGACATCCGTCCTAGAATCACGACTATTTAAGAAGCTACTTAATGGGGCAAATGCATCCCAAAAACACATATAACGCCACTACAAACCTGCAAGATTGACATATTCGACATGCAGTGGGAAAAAACAGACTATAATTGCTATTAAGAAACAAATGGCTCTTTTGGCGTTCTCGCTAACTTACCAGCTATTGCCGAAGCGATGGCACCAATCGAGATCGAGCCGCCGCGTCCATTTGGTCCAATTTCACATATTGGGGTGCGATCATTGGCTGATTGAGATGTTTAACACTACATCGAACGGGAAGTGGTATGTTTTCACAGTGTGAACCAAATGGTTCAGACGCTAACATGAGCTCCAGCGTGCTATTACTATTTGCCTAGACACTTCTGAACTGCCCATAACCCTAGCCGAAAAGCTAAAGATATCTATTAATCGACTTATTCAAGCGGCCAATACCCAAACGCCATCCTTGTCCGTCCGTCTTTAAACCCCGGGATCAGTGAAGACAAACATGCCTAAGGGGCTATCATGAACTATCATAATATGGCTAAAGCCAATGAACGAGTCCAGAGTCACACCCACAAGCAGACACGATTCAGACACATTACACTTTGGTCCCCCTTTCACAATATTCCTCAATGTAAACTTACCAGAATTAATCAACGGCAAATACCTTTACAGGGTTCCACACCAGCAGCATGTGCCTCGGAAAACACCAAAGTCCCTTCTTCACAGCTCACCTTCAGACATTCAGTACTAAGCCATCAGACACAAACCTGCTGACCGTACATCCCATGCCAATGTGGTGGCTGGAGAGATACATGCGGCACAAAGGAATCATATCAGGGAAGTGCCATTGCGTTTTCCCAGAGATTCCCATCGACGCTTATACAAATAAGCACGCAAATATTCTCAGGGGGACCCGATTGGGCCGTTGATACGTGGCTGACGCAAGTCGGATGATCGAGATAATGGGCTTGAACAGCCGCCTCTCTGGACACCCAACGATAAACAGAGCCGGACACACACGCCCAAGCACTCTTTCAACTTATCTCACGCTTTTATAGCCACGCAAAAAGATGATGGCTTTCTGAACGAGATGGCTTCACACTCCAAGAAAACAATGTATTTGTTCCCTAAACTAGGGAGAAGTCTCTGTGTATGAAGCACTCCGGACAAAAGATCCAACGCAACGCTTGCAATAAACCAAAGCCAGTCGAAGTTCTCGCTGATACACTGCTTTCTCGAGTTATACCAAATACTAATACTAACAGAAACAGCGCCTGCTGGCTGAAACAGCCGCGTGATTGATCCCCATCAATTGATACCCCTATCTTCACTCTTCCCTCTTCACATTGATCGGACTCGAGGGTGTATCGCTAAAGGGGGGAGAAATGAAAGCGTATTTGAGAGGGTCCCCGTCAGAGTCCCTGCCAAACCGCTTGTGTACAGACAGGTGACTCTGCTCTTGCGCGAATCGCAACCAGTTCCTTTGGTGACTTTGGCAGGCTGGACATATCGACGAATGCTTGCGGTATTACTTCTGATTTTGTCTTATGCAGCAAGTAGCAATATCTACGCAATGCAGCCGCCCTAGAACCGACTTCCTTGCTCGGGTTTGTTTTGCATGGAACCGGTGGTATATCGGATACCTGTTGTCTGTATGTTTTATTGATATCATCAGGCCTTACAGAGCACATTCACTTCACGACTGCATGATACCAGATTTATATCTCTACTATTCAAAAGCTGCGTGGTGGAGGACGGTGCAACAGTCTTCTGATCGATTTACTAGTCTTCTTCGCTGCGTTGCTTTCGGCAGTCGACCATCCTGCCCTACATCACTCGCATACAAGGCGTTCTAGTTCTAGATTCAACAGCTTCGACAAATGGATAGTTTCTGTTAAGGATTCGTTGGTACTCGAGTCTATATGTATGAAGTTGCATATGTATGCTTTCTTGTTAAATAAATCTATCAAATTATCAATTAGGACCCGCCTCCTCCAATATCGTATTGGCAGGGAGAAATGAAATGAAGTGAAATGAAAAAGATCAAAGAAAAGAAAAAAAATCCCCCCAAATCCACACATACACACAAACAAATAAAGATAAAAAAAAAAATAAATAAATAAATAAAAGAACGCCTCAATCCTGGTTCTAGCCCTAAGCACCACCCAACCAATCGAACAACCAAATAAAATGAATAAATCCCACATGCGCCGCTTAATCGGTACAAGATACATAGTTGGTATCTCCTGTGCTGTAATGAAACTGTGAAACGCCTGCTGGTCGTGATAAAAAAGAAAAAAGAAAAAAGAAAAAGCAAAGGACGGTGATATGTATGCAATGCCTCGTATCGTATCCAAGATAGAGGTTAGGGATGTCCGGACGGACATTCCTTGAAAAGACAAAGAAATGTACAAGTATAGATAGATTGACACATGTCAATCAAAATCGTCGAGAAAGTTAAAAAAGAAAAGGTGGTCGACGGTATCGTGTTGAAGGTAGATGTGATCGTCAGTCATCTTAGGACATGAGAAAGTATGTAGACCGAAAGTCCTGTCGGAAGGTGTGCCCCTTGACAAAGGAAGCACCATACTGTACAGAGAAAGAAGAGAAAGTCGAGTACAGAGTTCACTGAAAGCCTCCCATGTTAACCTTGGGAGGCGCCCAGTCAAGCTTAGGAGGAGCCCAGTTCAGCTGCGGGGCCTTGTCATCCGACACACAGAGCCCGGGCCTCATTTTTTCAATCTTGCGTCGTTCCTTGGATGCGCTTCCACCGAGGAAGCCCTTTAATGCCGATGACGCGGTGCCGTAGGTGCTCCGTGAACTCGCGTTAGTACCAGTACTGGACGATACAAGACTAGAGCTGCGGGCGCTCCGGACACTGTCAGGCTTGACGACTGTGGACGGCACTGCGGGGACGGGAACGGCCAATCGTGCGGAAGAGGCGGGGGCATATTCAGGCGCGTAGTAGGGAGCGGTCTGGGGACGCTGTCGCGGATCTAGTATTACACCAGTCGGTTCGGAATTCAGACTGTCAAAAATGTCCAGATGGGTACCAGGAGCCGCCTTTGGTGTTTCCACGTCGTCTTCTGCCATGGTCGATGCTGTTGGAGGCGGTGCTTGCTGGACGTTGGGCAACTCATCCGCAGAGACGGTGACTTCGAACTTGAGGTTTTCCAACATCGTCCCCAAGCTTGCTGCGGTCGTTGGTCGTCCATCGCTGTAAGCATCGTCACCTTCAACAGCGGGCTCGTCATCTATTCCACTGGCAATGTTGTAATTACGAAACAGGTACCGCCGCAGACGTGCAACCTCTCCATCCCATTTCCGGTGGAGAGATTGCAAGACAAAGTCGACATCATGGTCTAGAACCTGCGGCGCCACCGAAGAAGAAGACATGGTCCCACTGCGGTAGTGACCGGCCGACGGGGGATTTTTGGTCAGCTTGTTTCCAACCGCTGCGTGACCCACAGTCACAGCCGCGTGGAGAGACCGTCGGATCGAGCTTGACGTGGAGCTCTGGGCGTAGGTGACTTCCCGTTTCAACCCCTCAATTTCCCGGCGCAGCTTATTCAGCGATTGGGCCCGGTCTCGATCCATGCACGAAAGACTTAACAAGGACTGGTTCCGCTGCAATCCATTGACGAGAACTGTAAAAGACTGCAGATTGATATCGTTGCTCTCACAGTAGATCTCACGTAGGCTGGTGTTGTCTTCCAGGACAGACGACAGAGTGTTAGCGCCCTGCAGGCCAAGCCTCTGATGCTCAATCCGCAGCACCTTCAGAGACTTGTTCAGTTTCAAACCAGTCAATGCCAGGTTGAGACCAATGCCAAACCGGGCCACGTCCAAATGCGCGCTGTCGCCACTGATATCCAAGTCCTCTAGCGTATCATTCTCCTCGAACATCGCCTGCAGCGACTTGCACGTATCCGGCCCCGCATCATACGGAAGCGACGCCTTGGAGATATCCAGAAACCGCAACGAGCGATTCTTGCGAAGCGCATCGACGAGAACTCGGAACTGCTTCTCCTCCTTGAAGTCGATCATTCTCATCGACAGATGCGACGGGGTCTCGTCCTGACCGATGGCTTTGAACAGTTGGATGCAGCCATTGTCGAGGCGGTTTTCATTGACGTGCATATGAAGCTCGCGCGGTTTATCGCTCGCGGAAGCAATCGCATGCAGAAGCACAGCCACGTCTTGTCCGTTCAGACCGCACTGATCGAGCCGAAGCACCCGCAATCTCAATGACTGCTTACTTCCCAAATAAATGGCAATTGCATCGACGGTCTGCGTGTTCACCGGCGTCTGACTCAATGATAACTCATCGAGTTGCCAATTGAAGAGCGTTTCAGCCGTGACAAGCGGTTCGGGCCCCGAGGTTCGGGAAATGCGTGACAAATTGATCTTCCTGATTTGACTAAAGTAGCCAATGTACTGCTGCAACACATACGGGTTCAAGCGACCTTGCACTCCGGAGATGTCAATCGCTTCCAGCGTCGACTCCTGAGCGACGATGGTCGACAGAAGTAGATCAATGTCGTGCACGGACAACCCGCAGTTGCCCACTTCTAAAGCCCGCAAATGACTTGATCTCTGAGAGGCTGCGTCGACGAGGTAGTCGAGGTCAGAGTCGCCAAGTTTGATACCATTGAGAACCACCCAGTCCACGCTCGTGAGCTCCCGCCGGCAGACGGGGAAGATAGCCTCTGGAATACCACAGCCAGGGTCATGGCTCTCACTATTCGACTGAGGAACGCGACTGAGAGAGTACGAGAAATCCATGCGCCGGAGATATTTGCTCTTCAAAGTCAGAGCTCGAATCTCCTGTGACAGCACCGACAGATTCTCCTGTCCGGGGATGGTGACCGGTGAACCTGCGCGAGTCAGACGGGCATCCTTGTCTACACCGTGCAGATCGCGAATGCCTTGCAGCACATCCAGACTGACACGGTTGAACGAGATCGACCGGAAGGACTCGTTGTAGCGCAACGCCCGCAAGACCGCAATCAGCTCCATGGGTGTGTACTTCTGGCGATTCGTATATGCCGGTGGTAAAAGCTTGAAACACGGCGCATCCTCACACTGCATGTCGATGGTGTAACGGATATTGGACGTATCGATATCATAACTGGCGGAGTAGGCAACCAGCGTCCGGTCGAAACAGCCATAGTCCTCATCGAGCGTCACAGGGGGGAAGTTACTTTCATCGTCGAGGTCGCGGGGAACGATAAAATCGAAGGGTTGTCTGATCCAAAGCGGCCGCAAGAACTCGGTATGCTGCCTTATCCAGAAGGCAATCTCCAGCGAATGCACCGAGGCCAGAAAGATCGAAAATGGTTTGCGGAGCGGGACTCGGAAAGTCAGATGAAGGCTATCGTCGCCCCACTCCATTGACAGCGAGGTAAGGTTCATCAGCCCAAATGACGATGCGGATTCCATATCCGGAAGGGAAACCACGGAACCGCGGTGGGTCGGTTTCTGCTGAAACGGGATCAGGTGCAGCTTGTGCGATCCAAGGGCGAGATAGCAGCCGGTAGGGGAAAGCTTGGTGATATCTTCAGACGACGTGCGGGCCGGGTATTTGCCGCTGCCGCTCCCAGTGCTCCCATGCATGCTACCGTTACTGCCTCCGCTGGAGGCCATCTGAATAACACGGAACATGCGAAACGTCTCCGGGTCGTAATCCCGCTCGTACTCTAGTATCCGCGCAACATGCTCGACAGTTCTCTGGCCAAAGGGCAATGGATCGGACATGCGAGTCATCTCGGCTGCCGAACGGATTCCCACCATCCACAGATTCAATTCCTGGATTTCGGGCGTTTGCATCTGCACGAAGGCGGCCTTTTGAGTGCGGTCGTCCACGTAGGCAAGCTCGACCGAGGACGAGAGTCTCCCATCGTCCAGCATGTAGACGGCGATGATACTGTTCAGGGGGATGCCGACGGAGGTATCGGCGGCGGCGGACAATTGCGCATCTTGAATCGAACTGACAGAGGCCACGGACTGCCGGTGATGTTGCAGGTTACTCGAGGTACTCGGGCGTTCGAAGGAGGCAGGAATGGACGGGAAGGCTTCAGCGGCTTTCTTCTGGCTCTTGAAACGGACGAGATGGGTGTTGGTAAGGACGAGAAATTGGCTCTTTTTCCTCCACATGCCACCAGTGGTCTGAACCTCGCCATGATGTAGAACCATATTTCCAATCATACATGTCCGTGCGGCGGAGGCATCGTCGTCATCCCCGGAAGAATTCTTGGAGCGCCCGGTGGACTTGGTGTCTTCGTCATTCTCGAACGAGTGTAGCGATCGGAGGGACCCGAAAACGGAGGCGCGTTTTTTCTGTAACGATTTCCGTCGGGGACGAACCACGGCGTCTGGGGGAGTGGAGGAGGCCATGGAGGCGGCCCATGCTGCTATTTCGGCATCTGCAGTCGCGGAGGCTGCCAGATTCTGAGGCTGGGGGCTGACATTCCGATTGCCGCCAAAGAAGCCGGAATTGCGACGGTTTTTTCGTTTCTTCAGGACATGGGTTTCGTCGGAGGGGGAGCGATCGTGGGAAAGGGAAGCTGTTAGGTTGGAGGCCGCGGACGAGGGGCTGAAGACGCTGAGACTTTTTCTTCTTTCTTTTCTTCCAAAACTGTCGGCCATGACGGAGTCCTGTAGAAAGAGCGGAAGAAAAAGGAGAAAAGAAAGAGGGGGATAAAAAAAAAGCCTCAAATCAACCAAAACAATTGGACCAAGAAAAAAACAAAAACAAAAGGACAGCGAGCGGTGACAATAGTAGGACGACAGGTCACATCAACCGGGGAGTATGTACTGTATGTACTGGGATGGAATATGTACAGAAGGTTCCTGCAGAATTAGCCTAGTCCATAGTGATAAGAATTGAAAAGAAATGAAGAAGAGAAGAGTGTTGGGGATGAAATGGTGAGGCAGGTTTGAAACCAAAATCTCCGCCAGCGACACGGGGAGAGCAAGACACTTACAGCAGACCGTCAAGGCGCCATCAGAAGAAAGAATGAGAAAAGAATGAGAAAAGAGAATGGGATTGTGGTAGAGTAGGATTGTATCGACCAGCAGAACAATCAAGCAAAAACGACAGAAAACGACGGAAAGGGAAAGGAAGAGATGAAAACGGCAAAGAAGAGAGAGAGAGAGAGAGAGAGAGAGAGAGAGAGAGAGAGAGAGAGACCAGCACCCAAGAGACACAGAAAGAAGTAGAGAGAGTGAGTGTAGAAGAGTACTCCAAAGTAGTAGTAAGACAAAGAGAGGGAAAGGAAAAGGGGAGAAAAAGAAATCCGGAGAAAATCAGATCCACGCAGATCAAATGATGTCAAGCGGTACTCTACAAGTACATACAGTATGGACAAAGTAACTATGCTGAAGTATAGAGTGCAGCGTAACTGTAGAGCACAGTTTACAAGTACTCTGTATGCTCCTATTATTTTACTCCCATTAACGTTGGCTCGCAAACTCCAGTTCCTCTGAAACAACCACCGGTAATCCTCCATATTAATTCCGCTCCACATAGTTCCATGGATTCGATCCGTTTTCCAATATTTACGAATGGTGCATTGGCAGCTGCAAGCAATGGTACAGTAACCATATTGCGACAGCTACTACGGAGTACATACACCATACTATCCTACTACTACTATACAATACCATACTATCATGTATTTCGTAAACTAGGTAGGAGTGAGGCGGCCATCCATTATTAATGTCTCGCCCCATCTACGTTGCAATAGTTCCTACCGAGTTAGACATCGGAGTCCTCTTCCGTTTCCGCATCCGTATCAATCCAATTATCCGTGCTGACCCTACTATATACACGTACTTTGTCCATGCTCAAATTAGAACAACTTGCCACAATCCAGGCCCTGATCCTGGTTCTGGCCTGTCTATCTACCACTGATCAGATTCTCCCGCTCAGCAGTAACCCTCTGCACCCGCTTCACCTTACGCATAAAATCAATATATTCCGCCACCCGTCTCTCCGCCCACACGCACCCGCCCAACGTCATCGCCGCGATCTGCAAAAACACTTTGAACTGCGGAGTGAGGCCTTGGTACACCCGAGCCGTCGGGGAGATCCACTCCGAGAAGCCTTCGAGGGGTCTGTGGAGGAAGCGCGCGCGGAAGTATTCTTTTGTGAAGGGGGATGGTCTTCGTGCTCGCGGTTGTGAACCTGGCTGATGTGGTTGTGGCGGACCGGCGTTGCTTGCGAATGTAAAGGGATGAGGGAGAATTAAGATCATATGCGCGAGGATAGAGACGGAACCGTACTGCGGAGTGTGTTAGCTCGATTCTCTGCGCCTGGGCTGGGGTGCGCACCCGAAATGCACCTGCTAAGAAACCCTTGACGCCTTCTGTGGTGACTTCCTCCGGGGGTTCAATTTCTGCTCTTAGGTCTGCTGGGGGAGGCATTTTGTCTGAGTAGCGTTATGCGACTTCGTCCGTGTACTTCGAAAATACGGAGTAGAGCTCTTGAGCAAATCCCGAGATACCGGCGGGGTACGGACACGGATCAGTGCAAGACGGCGCTAATGATAGATTTTCTATAACGCAGATAACAGAATAAAAGACAATTATAGATACTGGACCAGCCAGACAATTGCAATCCCTATACAGACAAGGGCAATGAACTCCGGCATGAACTCCGGCATGAACTCCGACTCCGACATGACGCAGCCGGATCAAAATCCCCCCGCTCCGCCATGCGGGACGGATCACATTCACTCAATTCGAATTTTCAATTGATATCAGCTAGAATACCAACTATACTCTCCAGCTACTCCTCCAAAACCGAAGAACAAACAACCACCATCATGCCCTTCACCCCCCGCACCGCCAGCCTCTCGCGCACAACCAACGAGACCAAAATCCAAGTCTCCCTCTCCCTCGACGGCGGCGTTCTCCCCGCCTACGAACCCACCGACCACTTCCCCTCCCCCGCCGACCCCCAAGAAGCAGAAGCCGCGAAACACGGCATCGTCCCGCAAAAGGATGCCGCGCACGCAACGCAGTTCACGGCTACCCAGCAGATCACTATCAGCACGGGGATAGGCTTCTTGGATCATATGCTGCATGCGCTGGCGAAGCATTCGGGGTGGAGTTTGGCTGTGAGGGCTAAGGGTGATATTTACAGTGCGCCCCTCCCCTTCTCTTCTCTAAGAGTGTATATACTAATACTGGTAATGAACAGTTGACGACCACCACACAACAGAAGACACCTTCCTCGCTCTCGGCAGCGCCTTCACACAAGCCCTCGGCGCCCGCGCCTCAATCACCCGCTTCGGCCGCGGCGACGCCCCCCTCGACGAAGCCCTTTCCTGGGCCGTCATCGACCTCTCCTCGCGCGCCTGGTCCGTGATCAACATCGGTTTCCGGCGCGAAAAGATCGGCGATCTGAGCACGGAGATGATCACGCATGGACTGCACAGTTTCGCGCAGGCGGCGAATGTCACGCTGCATATTGGATGCACGTATGGGGATAATGACCACCATCGGGCGGAGAGTGCGTTTAAGGCGTTGGCTGTTGCGGTGCGGACGGCTTGTGCGAGGCGCGGGGAGGGGGAGGTTGGGGCGGGGGATATTGTTAGTACGAAGGGTGTTCTTTAGAGGAGTCCGAGTACGAAGTACGAGGATGAGGACTCTTGTAGAGATTGTCTATGATATGCAATAACGAACATACATCCAACCATAACCCTATTTATACACCATCCACTTACCCACCCACCCAATCTTATGAAACCTAAGAACTGACACCCAACGCCTTAACAGCACTCTCCCAATACCCCCTCCTCCCTTCATTCGCCTCCGTCCCAACACACCCACTAATATACCCCTGCCACCCCTCCTCACTCCCACTCTGCAAACTCTCCCTAACACCCTGATCACACTGCGTCGTCAAAAACCACGCCCCAGACCCGAAATCATACTCCTCATCCGCGAGGAGAATATCAAGTATCTGGCCCGCGTCGCCGTTCGCGGCAGATACTTTATCGCTGATCGCGGGGATCGAAGAGGCGTATTTAGCGTTGAAGGCGGGGGATTGCATATTCCGCGCTGTATCATCAAATTAGCCCTACCCTTCAACATTCACCCAACCAGGCGCAATCTGAATACAGGGAATACATACTCCCCTGCCCCTCAACCCCTGGAAAATGATTCCTACTATACCGAAACTCCTCACTCTCAAACGCCATCAGCGCAATAACAGCAGCCTGCTCTGCGCGACTCGTAACGCCATAGTTCTCAAAGGACTTTGCGATATTGGGTGCGGCTTGGTCTGCTGTTGCGCATTCGCCTTTTGCGGGGGGGTTGTCGCAGGTGGAGGATCTGGGTGCGATTTGTTGGATTTGCTGGGCTGTTATTTGGGCGTTTGATGAGCGGGTTGTTGGGGCTGCGGAAGCCAGGAAGGAAAGGAGAGGGAGGAGGAGGGTTGTGGTGTGCATCTTGGTGATTATCCTTGGAGAGTTGAGGATTTTCTGTGGTGTACTCCGTAGATGGGAGTGTAGAAGCCTTTTGTACTCGCTCACCCTGATCGCCAGGTCAACCGTTCATATTCAGCGCAACCGCCACCCAGGGGACAAAGAATGCGATGATCATTCTGAAGCACGACACCTCACATGTGCTAGCCTCGAAAAATGCTTAGCCGTGCCAAAGAAGGAAATAATCGTCCAAGAGGCAAATTGATCAGCTGGGGTTGGTCAATCACGGAAACCCTAAACACACCCAACCACCAATAGCCTTCCGGAACTAGAGGCGACTACGAGGACAAAACAGACTATTCCATAGAGGACAATGATTGAGAATATTAGTTGCAGGTGCATTTAGCGCCAGGCCTGTCTCCATAAAATAAACGGCGGCCGTCTATCAGCAGTCGAATCGAAGTCTATCTGTTAAAAAGGTGTATAACAAAAACAACAGGGGAAGAAGAATCAAAAAGGTGGTAAATCGAGACATCAGAAACAGAGCCAAATTCTATGCGAGCACCGCCTAGCAGTCCTTTTCCTCGCGAAAGAGAGAAAGAAAAAAAAAAAAAAAAAAAAAAAAAAAAAATCCAAAACTGTTGCCAAAGAAAAAAATGTACAACCCAATAATAAGGCTTCTATAGAAGCACCGGTCGATCCATGACCCAAAACTCCGTAAATGCACGCCAATATCAGCACAGGGAAAAAAGCCACTCGAGACAAACGTGACAAAGGAAAACGAAGAAACAAGCAGGAGTGAATGCTCAGATGCAAGTTATGCCAAACAATCGAACAAAATATATTGACACAAACAAGAGCAAACAACAACAGTAGATGTTGTAACAGTAGATGACCTCTTTTTTAATCATTTCTGCTGTAAAATTCATATGACGTCTCTGTGGGACCAGTTTCTTCGTCTTCTTTGTTGAAGCTGACCCGACGGAGCAGGGTAGGTACTGCCAATCGTGCCCGACGAGTGGGCGACAGGCCAGCCGGAGTGACAATTGTCGGTACCTTCGAGTAGCCGTGGCGATATCTGGAACTCAGGTGCATTACACGGCCATAGATCCACCAGGAACCAAGACCGACAACGCCGGCTAGAGCAAAGCCGCAGAGAGTCAGGAACATCCAATGTTGTCCCATCTGGAAAAGTCAGTCTCAGCTTCTCAATAAACGGTCGCCATGAAAACTTACCCAGAAAATCAGTTGAGCATCCTTGCCGTGCCAGCTGTTGCCAACGTGGTGGGTGAAGAAACTCCACGAGTAGCGGTTGTACTCGTCTTGCATGAGGATACGGACCCGGTCGGCCTCGCTGGGCTTGTCGAGCATGTATTCTTTCCACAGAACCGACAAGAAAAGAGGACCGGTCGAGTACATGACGGTGATGTAGGGAAGCAGCCAGCTGCGGTCGTAGGATTGCAAGAGTTCGATAACACGGAGGAAGAAGGGGTGCTGAGGAACAGATCCCATCGCATCGTTGGAGATACCAGTCGGAGCGGTACGACGAACCCACGCAGGGTAAGCGAGAAGAGGATCCAAGCGGCGGTTGCAGCCCTATAACTTGTTAGAGCGACTCAAAAAGTGAGCAATGGTATGAGGGGCGTACATCGTCAAGGTCAATGTAGGTTCCACCGTAGTGGGCCAGGACAAAGTAACGGATCGAGTCGGCGCGTTGGATGGGGTACTTGTAGCCATCGAAGGTGTCAAGGAACCAGGGGTATTCTTTGGCGATAAAGTCACGCGCTTTCTCGTTGGTCCAGAGCTGTTGCGAAGACACCAGTTAGTTGTCTGCTGCACGTGACCACCAGTAAGGGACGAGAATCAGCTTACAATGTACTCGTAATCCGGGTGCAGGTCGATACAGCTTCGTTGAGCATCAATCCAAACTTCAGGGATAGATTCATTCTTGTAGGTCTGGTGAATGATCTTGGGGATGACTTGAGGCCGTTGCTCGATCAGACTCGAATTGGGCGAAGGAAGCTCTGCGCGGTGGATTGCATCGGCCGAGGCATCTTCCACCAATAACGACAGAAGTGTAAAGACACTGCGGACCAGAAACGAGAGGATGATGAGGTTGACCACCAAAAAGATTAAGACGCCTCTCCGCATTGTGAAGAGATGGGATGAGATAGGGGGTTTTGGAGTAGGAAGGTGCAAGACGGGGAAGTCAATTGAACCAGATCCTCGCACAGTCGTAACCTCGTGTCAAGATAGGAAGGGTGCGATGATTGTTCCGGGGAGTGGTCAACAGGGAAACCACGGTTATTGTTGTTTTGCCGAAAGAAGGTCCCCGGGAACCGCAGGAGATTGTTTCAAACCGGAGTCAACAAGGGACTTTGACGCATGGAATATCGACACGGGGATGCCACAAGCGATGAGAGAGAAAGAGTTGTAATCTGGAACGTGATGAGGGAGAAAAGAAGATAGTAAAAGGCAAAGAGACCAGGAGGCGATGAAGACCTGGGGCGAAATTGGTTGAGTGGTGGCAGTGGCAGTGGCAGAGAGGCAGTAACCGCGGATAGGCAGAAAATGAAGGAACGACTAGGCGCCAGCAAGTCGGTAGTAGCGATTATAATTTAAAAACGCGTAACTTGAAGATTTCCACGACTTCTTTTTTGAAGAAGCAAAAGAAAATAAGGAATGACTGGCGTGGAATGAGAGTTTCGACCACGAGACGCTCAGGCACAGAATCAACAGGGGTGAAGTTGTTGTTGAGTATAAGACAAGACAAGATTGTCCACCAACAATTACAGAAAACAAATTCTGGATAATTAAGGAATGACCAGAATTAACAAGAAAGTGAGAAAATAGCTGATAGCAGAATAATATTCCGTGGATAGTGAGAATAGAGAAAAGGGGAGGCGGGGGGTAAAGAAGACGAATGATTGTAATGAAATCAAAATAGTTTAAAAAGAATTAAATAAATAAAAATGAATGTCAAGGCGTATTTTTTTTTTTTTTTTTAAAAAACCTTTTTTAGGGGCAAAAAAAAAAAATAAAATAAAATAAAATAAAATAGAAAATAAAAAAAGAGCGTGGTTGAGTGGTTGAGCGAATAGAGAAAAGAAAAGAGAGTGGAAAGGAAGAGAAAGAGAGGTTAGAACGCGGTGGCAGTGAGAGAGAGCAGCAGCAGAGAACAGTACGTGCGTAGTCCACTGCGCTGTCGTTGGTTAAGGAGACTTTAGCCCCAGACCAGACTCAAAGAGGAAACGGGGCGGAGTCCCGTGTCAGAGCCACTCCCGTCCTAATGGGGTAATCGACACAGCGGCTCCCATGGTTAGTCACCAGTAGTTTTCTTACGGGGAAGCGCGCTAGACTGGGTTTAGTATGTATATGTATCCCCACTGAAAATACCCCCACTCGGAAAGGTTCAGTAAGGTTGGAGCAGGAGCCAAGATTGCCAGGGGTAGTATGTGTGTTGAGTATGTACGATATATGAAATACTTGAGTATGTACAGAGTACAAACGGAGTATGAGTATGGAATAGATACATGTCAATCGACTCATCACTACAAGTATGGATTGGATACATACTTGTATCTATCACCCCAGTCTTGGTTCGTACTCGTACTTGTACTCTATGCTAAGCCACTCCAAGCGACCCCACATGATTGGTGGAGGACGAGCCCGTTTGGTCCATCCATCGCACGCCGTTAAAGAGTTAGCCTCGGCCTAGTCCTCGGTAGCTCGTCTCAGACGGCTGGGAAGATAGACAAGATAGACAGATAGACAGGATGATAGACATGGGGAAAGCGCTTAATTATCGTAAAAAAGGGGCCTCGTAAAGGAGATAATTACGCAAATACACATTATTCTCTGAAACACCAAGCAGCTGTCACAGGAGTTGACTTTTGTCTGGACCAATCATATAGTGGCGTTGGACACAGCACAATGTACGGTTTAGACAGTGTCTTATTATTTATCGCTCAGTATCGTTCAGGGATCGTACTCGTATTGCTATACAGTGGGGATGGTAACGATATCAACCATATTAAGGAGCTCGTACATAGTACTCTTTACTGACACTAGCCCTCAACCACTTTCTACAAGTACACTCTATAAGATAATGTAATTCACGGCCGAACCGCGGACCTCTGTATTCCATATAAAATGGCACTTTTTATAACCTCAATATCTCAACTGCAGAGTAATATACCTTCTTCTAGTGTGTGTATGCATACCCTTATCTTATAAATAAGCCTCTATATCTATATCTATTGGTGACAGATGTTGAGGTTATAAAAAGTGCCATTTTATATGGAATACGAGGTCCGCGGTTCGGCCGTGAATACGTTACTTCTCATTGGTTACGTGTTTCCTGCCACTGACTAGTGATCAACATCATCATTCCCCAAATTTCATCATAGACACCTCAGGCATTAAACCTTTTTTTCTTTCTGGAAGGCGATACGAACCCTGGATTGACATTTCCGTGTTGAATCGGGAATCAGACACCATGGTTCTCTCTCTCCGCATTAGGTATCTCCGGCACTTATCCAGAGATGCTTGACGCGAACATTGGAGTTATCTGTGTGGTTATCGGCATGATCCATAGCTCGGTAAAACTGAAAAATTGAGTGGTTGTTTATCGGGCGGATGGACAAGATCTGTCTGTACTCGGGACACCTGCCACTGTATATCAGAGAACGCTCTGTACCAACTAGCAGTTTAGTAGTACTAGTCCGTACGCAAAGGAGACTCGCTAACTGAATCTGGACCCTGCATCTTGGTACTTGTGGAGGTCCCAGAGATGCTATGTACTGTCATGCTCGGTATCCTGGGCAATCCAATCTCGTCCCAATTATTGCGTAGAGGCTTGTATAGTACTTTAAATCTCTCATGATCTTCCACTTCCCGCCATGTGTCATCTCTCCTCTTCTCTACCCGTGCAGACTACTCTGTATACAAGTACATACTCAATACAGTATGTACTCCAGACGGAGCGCTCTACGTACTCCACACAATGCCATGGTTAACCGACCGAACAGCCACTCAGCGTCGGCGGCAATTGTCAGACGCGTGGACAGAATGGAGTACAGATAAAGTCTCTGCGGTCTGTGCCCAGCCACATCTTTACCCTAACCATCGCATCGTTATTTGAACCCAGCACCAAGAGACCAAGAGACCAAGAATTCCCCAAGAAATCCAAGATTAACCCCACCCAACCCCACCCAGCACCACAATGACAACAGAATGGGCAACTTAACGGTTTCATTCCATCATTTATCGGCCGGGCGCTTGGATCTGCCGCGGAGGTATTCGTACAGAGTAGATAGAATACTTCGTACCGCGGAATTATCGAGGTCGATAAGTTGAACGTACGGACTACGGCCGAGTCCAAATACTAGACTGGATAATATCTCAATGGGGCACCTATGCTGTACTCCATACTCGCTCGCTCGCATTGTACATACGGAGTACAGTACAGTCGTATGCACGACTTCCGACTCTTCCAAACAGCCGACGAAAACCCCACAGCCCACCCAACAGAACAACACACACTTGTTATTCTTAGCAGCGCCCACTTTCCCTGCAAGACACTGTGCATGTACAGATACGGAGTACATTTTACTGCACACTGGGTGGCAAATGTCAAAACGAATACGCAAAGACAAGACAAGACAAGGCTCCATCCAGCCTCGCATTGCCCCGCCCCTACTACTCACCCACTCACACTCACAAAGAACCCTTGTGGTATTCTTTGGAACTGAACAGTTGATCAATGCTTACTTTTCTTCGGTGTACCAGAGTAGAGCAGAGCCTCATTGGCGTCATGTTGTACAGTGATGTCGTACGTGAGACGTTGCCCGGCCGGGCGTACTGTACCACGTCTTGTCTTGGTTACTCTGCATTATCATCCCGTTGTGTTACTGAAATCATGATGGCTGTGGAAGTCACACAAAGCAGCCTATATTTCACATGTTGACTGGATTCGTTGGGTATTTTGTATGCCTTGCGTGTTGCGTACACCCGCGGGATCGTCGGAGTTCTTTTGAAATAAACTTATCGGTGGGTATGTTATGCCATTTATAGTTCCGAGGCTTTCAGTTGCTCTATCTGCCCACGTTCAGAGACCAGCTACTGTAAAACCCCGTTATAAGCAACTATTTCGGCAGGTCGCAGAAATTGCTTATAACGGAGTATTGCTTATATCGGATTATATGAGCTTGCTGCTCCTCGAAAAGCCGGAGTTTATATAGACTCTCCAAAGCATCTATTATAAATATCTGTGGAAGAGACTCATAGTTTTCTTCCTCTTCCTCTTCCTCTAGCATGCTTGCAGATGAAAACTGGCTTAGAATTAGGTCATCTGCAGTTGCTAAGCTGTCGTCAACCTGCTCTTCTTCTGGATTTAGGAACTGGTGTATATCCATGGCATCTTGGGAGAGGCTACCAGCTTCACCATGCTGTATATTCTGTCGAATACTCCAGCGTGATTGAAAGCCACGGAGCCAGCCATTGCTGAAAGAAGGCATCTCCCTTCCTGGATAGATAGTTTGCCAATATTGCCTTGCTTTCTCCCGTATAACCTCCTGAGATATTGATATATGCCCCTCTGCACGTTGAGTGCACTCAAAGATAGCTCTCTCTAATTCTGGTCAGTTCTCATTACGTCGTCGCTTCTCTTGGTGGCGGTTGGTGGCTTCATCAAAGGAGGCGGAATCGGATGAAATGATTCGGGATACAGAGGATGGGTTGATTGACTAATTATAGGTGGTTTCAAACCAGATTTTCAGTGCGATGTTTGATAAATGTGGCTTAAGTTGATGTTGGGCTCAGAGGGCAGCCTTTTGGCTGTTTAAAATAGGTCGACGGGTTTGCTTTGGCATTGCGGAAGGGAGGGATGAAGTCAAAATAGCCTATTTTGGTTACTCCTATATTAGCAATTTTGTATTGGAGGAAGGAAGAATTTAAGCAACTTGCTAGTAATGGAGCATTAAGCAATTTTATATGGAGTTGTAATTTGAACAGCGCGGCCAGTTGCTTATAATGGACTATTGCTTATATCGGAGTTGCTTATAACGGGGTTTTACAGGTAGTTCAACGGCCGCGCGCTGTATTCACCCCAAGACTCTACCCCAGTTTCCACTTCCAACGGTATATCAGTGGAGGGTGAACAAATCGAGGGCTAATCGTTAGGCCTGGGACTGCAGATAATCCGCGCGAATCGTCAGGAAGGCTGGCGACAACGCAGCGGCCATTAATGATTATCAGAGCCTTGAAGCTGTGCTCTCATGCGGAAGGAACCGCTGTTGCATGGCGTCCAAGATAATCAGGATGGTAAATGGTGATCAGGGTCGCAACGCTATGATCTAAAATAAAACACAAGACGCACATCATCACCTTCAGCGCACTTCAGGCGCCGCAGCAGCGGCAAAGTCACCATTGACATTGTTCGTGTCCGTTTCACGTGCATCCGCCTGAGAATCAAACAACCGCCTCCACCACATCGGTGGATCAAGAGGGCGATGACCACCATGGAGCGGCGGGTAGACGTCGTTGAAAAAGTACCAGATATGGCCCACCACCACACCACAGATTTCGTCCTTGGGCACAATCCCGTGGACCACAAGGCTGAATGCCATCAAGACCCACGGAAGATACGGGGCCGTAAAGACAAGTAGCCCCAAGAAGCTGAGGCGAGTATCAGGGTTGCGGCGACTCCAAATGTAGACCAGGCTCGAGGAAAGCGACGTGCCCAGGAACGGAAGCGACAGAAACGGGGAGATGATCAAGAGCGACACCATCGCATAGAACAACAGCCACGAGAAATGAGCGGGAGATCGACCGGACGTTTCCTCAAGTAGGCGCGAGTACCGTTGCAGGAAAAACACGTGGAATAGTAGGTCTAGACTGAGCGGTCCGAAATAAAGAAACGTCGTTACTAGGCGCCAGTACTGTTCAAGTCAGCCACACCCGCTCCACAATCCTTCTTCTTTTTGCCCTTTTCGTTTTATTTTTGGTCGACGCACCTGCGACTTGAAGTACACAGCCCGGAAGCTGTAGAATAGCTGGAACGGTGTCAAGATATGGCACTGCACCAATACTGACGTAGCAACGGTGGCAGCCGTCCACCAACGGGTGACAGGCGGCATCTCATAGAACCATTGCTCAAGGGGGAACTGGCCTGCTTGCCCACCATTACCCCAGATGGCGGCCATTGCGTCGGACGTTCAAAGGTATCCAAATCGATAAGAGAGTAGGCAATGGTATCAACCGATACCAGAGGAGTCGCGGCGGAATAAACGTCGCGAATAAAGACACTACCAAATAACAGCAAGCTTGCAATTTGTTCCCCTCACCAGTTTATAAGTACCGAACGCAAACAAAGCTCCAGGGTGGCCTCTTCCGCCCTTGAAGCCATCCAACGATGTCATCTGCCCGCCGATTGTATCACGTGCATTACAGACAAACGCGCGCTTAAGCGGATAAGCACACGCTACGCGTCAAAATACCGGAGGCTGGGAAACACGCATCATGCCCTCGATATCAGCCAATAGCTCCTGAGCCAGCGATTGCTGGCGACTTTTGCGTTCAACTTTCCAATTGCCCCTCCACGGTTTCTCTCCAGTCAGACGAGAACCAATTTTGGTCGCAAGAGCATCTTTGTTGTCTGTTTACTGCGGTCTCCTTTTGTTCTTTTGTCGTTCTGCCCGCGTCAAAACAAAGGACTGTCCCGCCGAGCTCGATATCCATTAGACGAAACAACCATTTTCATTCATAAATCATTGCGCACATTATTGAATTTTCGATTGGGATTCATCGCATAGCGATCTCTCATAATATCACCCCTCACTTGAACGTCGAGTCGCGCATCGTTTTCATACCGGAATAGAAATCACCACCACCCGCGCAAACCGTCGCAATGCCACCAAAGACAGGAAAAGGCCGTAAAGTCGTCTCAGAACCGCGATCGCGCCCCAGCACCGGCGACGGAGAAGCAGGCCCATCATCAAAACCGCAACAAACCGCGTCGCCAGCAAACAAAAGGAAACCCAAGGCTTCCACTTCCGGAGAAGCAAGAGACAAGCGGCCATCGGGAGTAACAAAAACACCAAAGGCAGCAAAGACAGCAATAACATCAGACGTCCAACGTACGTTCCATGCCATTCAAACTCGCCTCTGCATGTAATGCAGATCACAAACTAATTCCCTATTTAGCCGGCGACCCAACCCCCCAAGGCCGTTCACGCCGCTACAAACCCGGAACCGTCGCTCTAAAAGAAATCCGCAAATACCAACGCTCCTTCGACCTCCTCATCCAAAAGCTCCCCTTCGCGCGCCTCGTCCGTGAAGTCGCCCTGGAACTGCTCCCCGCAGACGTAGGCGAACAGCTCCGGTGGCAGTCGCATGCGATCCAAGCACTACAAGAAGCCGCAGAGGCATTCCTCGTCCATTTATTCGAAGATACTAATTTGTGTGCTCTGCATGCTAAGCGCGTGACTATTATGCAAAAGGATATCCAGCTTGCACGGAGGATTCGTGGTGCTTGGGGTGGATTGGGATGATTTGTTTTCCGGCATTCTATTTTTTGTATTTATTCCCGTGATTTCTTCTTTCCTCTGGTTGATTGTTATCATATCCGACCATCAGCCTTTCGAGCTGTATGGGGTTGGTACATGGCGTCTTGTTGAGTGACGGAGTCAATCGGTCTGCTGTCTTTTTCTCTTTATTATTATTATTATTATTTTTTTTTTTTCTTTTTTTTTTTTTTTTTTGTACGCTGCTCTCCAAGGCGTGTTTTCTTTCTGCGTTCTGTGGATTTACATTTCAGATAGCAGCTTGATTTGATGCGTGGGTGTATATTGCATATATCGTATGGTGTGGGTTGTTTTTATGGATTCAAACGACGATGGCTGGATGGCTGGATGGCTGGATGGCTGATTTGTCTTTGAAAAGTCAAATGCTGTGTATTGAGTGAATAGCCTGTAATGGCATTGGATTTAATGAATGGTTTTGTGTCTTGGGTTTATACTGGTTAGTGGTCGATATATATCTGTAGAGTGTTGCTATTCCACATGAATTGAACTGAAAAAAAAAAAAAAAAGCAATGATATATATGCACCTATCTATACAATAAACAGCTCAATCTATGCGCCAGATGTCCATCAGCAGATATGGTATCTCAAAGCTCAAACCGACTAATTCGCAGGACTAAGACCAGCAAATCCCCAAGAAAATGACAATGAAAAATCAACATTAGAAAAGAGAAAAGATCAAACACCCCTCCTCAAATCCCCTGGCAACCCCGTTGAAACCCTCATTCCCTCATCCCTAACACCCCCCGCCTCCTCTCCCTTCCCTTGCCTCTCTAATGTCTCCGCGAGCATTTCGTCCGTAACGCTGACCCAAAGGCGATCATTCGCTTTCTTCGCCATTGCCCGGCCTGCTCGTGCACTCTTCTCCGCTTGTTCGCCCACCACGCCGCGGAAATACTTCCAGCTCATGAAGGTGAGCGTCATGCAGGTGATTTGGGAGTTGCTGATTGCGGTAGCGGATTGGAGGGCTTGTTGGAGGAATTGTTTTGTTTGGATTGTGGATTCGGTTTGCATGGTTGCGTTGATGAGGTAGTAGGCTGCTTGTATGTATTTGTTGGGACTTGATTTGGCGAAGGATTCGATGGTGGAGAGGACTGTTGGGAGGAGCGAGTGGGAGGGGTGGGATGGGTCACGGAGGATGAGGGCGGTGTTGATGGTTGCGAGGATGGCGATGTCGCGGCGGGGGTCGTTGCGTGTTATTTTGCTGGCGTTGGGGGAGAGTGAGAGGAGTGGGGATTGGAAGATTGTTAGGGCGGTTTTGAGATCTCCGGTTGCTTGTGCGATGGTTCCTGCGGTGTATTCCATCAGGCATTGGACGTCGTCTGAGAGGTTGTCACCGGTCTCTTGTGCGATTTGTCGGAGTTCCTTTAGATTTTGTCTGGCAAAGTCCCAATCGGTTCGTGAACATGCCAGGAATACTTGTTGTAATATGATGTTGCAGCATAGCGTCCTGCGCCATTCGATGCGTTTGTTTGCGTTCACCATCGATTCTGCGACATTTTCCGGTGTCTCGAAGCTGCCTGTAACTTTGTTAGATAACTATGTCAACGACTCAATTTGAAAGGGACACTAACTATTCAGCATGCGCCGTCCTTCTTGAAGGAACTTTTCAGCTTTACGACCGTCATGCGAGTTCTTAGCACTGAGCGTGACCGAACTGAGGAAATAGCACAGCGCGTAAAGATCATGCTGAGGCAACCAGCTGAAACTCAGAAGCAACGTGCCATTCTGGACTTGCAGAATATCACCGGTGTCAATTGATGAAGGGCCTGCAGATTTGCCGTTCAATGGAACGGAAAATGATCCGTCAACGCGCCAGTTAGGATAGTTCAACCTCTCATCCATTATTTCTTGCAACACTCGTAATTTTTGAGCTGATTGGTTGACATCGTACTCCAGAAGACTGCAGCAGATGTCAACCATCTGGACGAGAGTGATTAGTTGAGGTATGTGCCGAAGGTCATCATTGAGCTGATGACTTCGTGCCGTAGCCACTGCGCGCTGGGCTTGCTCAATAGAATCGAAATTCGAACCTAACTGCAGATGCGCAAGTGCCTCGACCACAGCAGCCATAGCTGATACAGCTTTGTCGCCGTTGCGATTGGCCATCTGGGAGATCTTGTGGAGATGGTGCAGCGCTGAAACCGAGTCTTGATGGGTTGGTGATGACAGAGATAAAGAAAGCGAGACTCGAAGGAAGCGAAAAGCATACTCCCAGGCCGAATGGCGATACCTATACCAATTTAGTCACATGTCACGCCATCAGTTTATAACAATAGCACTTACGCTTCCACATCCTGAATCATACCATCGACAGCCTTCAGCGAAGCTCTCGGATTGGTCTTGTGGAGCATCCGCGCTAGAAGATGCTGCATACTGTACTTGAGGTCCAACATGCGGTTCTGGAGAATCATAAGTATTAAGTCTAACATGACAGACGAAAAGATCACTCACTCTTTCACACAAGTCGATCTAATAAACCGTCAGTAAAGCAGCAAGTACCATGAGAGAAACATAGACATACCCCTTTACTCAATGCGGTTTCCGCTTCAAGGTCATTATCTGTTTCCTCGAACAAGACGCGTGCATATCGTAACCGCACAAGTGCCTCCATACGTGGTTGGAGTCTCCAGTTCTACACGAAATCAGCCAACCGTCCAGTTGTGGGACTTCCAACCAAGCAAAAATATCCCACCGACCTTCAAAACAGCCTCCAGACACCCAAGCCCCGTAGCAAGGAGTTTGTAGTATTCCTCCACGTCGTCATCCCTTCTCAACGAGGCAACAGTAGTTCCGTGGTTATGAGCAGCATTGAGATATTCGTCCGCCAATGACAACAGCAGTACCTGATAATCCACCGAAGGCTTCCCTTGCTTGCGCGCAGCCTGCTGACTGCCTTGCCGTTGTGCCTGTCCTTGTTTCCTGGCTGCTTGCTGTTTCAACAATTTCTGTTGGACCTCTGGCGAAGGAGCGGGAATCAACACCTGAGAAACCGGTCTCGGCATTGGTGTTGGAGCAGTAGGTGTCGAAGTCATAGATCTAGAGATGGACGCAGGAGCAATGGTCGGCGTAGAAGAAGGAACTGAAGGCATGGTGGCAGAAGCAGTTGTAGGAACGGGGTTAGGACTGGCGACTGGAGCAGGGACGGGAGTAGAAGCGGGAATCGGTGAGGGAGCGGGTTTTGTTTGTAACGGGGTCGCTTGCGGTTTCGGAGCGACCTGTGGATATTGATTGTATGCGTTGTTGCTGCCCGGGCTAGCACTAGGAGGAGGATAGAACGTTGGCTGCGTCGAGCCAGACACAGTGGGTAATGCGGGCGAGCGGTCGGGGTTGTTGTTTGCGACAGACGCGGCAGGCTGTCCGGTGTATTGGGAAGTACCAAAGGTATTGAATTGGGATGGTATGGCTGGACCAACGGATGGTTGTTGGAATAGATCTACCGGGTTCACATATTGCGGTTGGGGCGGCGGTACTGGTTGAGGTTGTTGTACGTGTTGCTGACTATTGAAAGCCTGCGCATAATTATTGAAATTCGGGATCACCTGTGGATAAACGACTGGCTTGCCATATTGGTATGGCGATTGCGGCGACTGCAGAGGATTGATGTTATTGTATAGAAACTGCGGCGGCTGAATGGGCTGTTGAGGATGTTGGCGTGGAGGTTGTTGTTGTAGGTATTGCGGAGGATAGTGACCGTTATGCGGCGGTGGATAGCTCATCGCCCCGGAACATAGATTATACTCATCGATTCTTTATTCACCAACGACGAAGGCCCGTTTGATGCTGTTTGTGTCTTTTCTCTTCGTCTTCACTGTCGTCTTCCGCGTCGCCAAAAGATCGTCGACGGTTCGGAGAAACTGCCGGGCGGTCGGGTCGATCATCACGTGGGATCCGTATCGGGAAGGCATGTGAAGTACCTGGGGAGTATGAAGTACGGAGTAGAAATTCTAGTTCTTGGATAGTTTGAAGCTATATTCGCATTAGACTGCAATAAACAGGGTATTATATATGTGATCGTGGCATTCGATTGCCATCTACAAGGATGGGTATTCCCAAACTATACAGGACGATGCATACATCCAAAGAGCAAGAGAAGGGAAAAGAACAAAATCGACAAGATACACAAAACAGAACGCCAAGCTCGCCGTAACCTGTACATCGACTCCTCACCCTGGTCACCAATCAGATCATGTGTATAGAAGAATATAGTTGGTTGAACGATTGATCATTCACCGCGGAGTCAATTATGTCCATTCCTAGAGACGGTGGTCCCTCGGGAGGGGGGTGCTCGCGGACCGTCCAGGGACACATTTCGCTGCAAGTGTCAATATTAACTGATGGCGCGGCAGGGTGAATTCTCTGATTTGCCCACTCGGAATCAGGGACCGGGGAAGTGCCACCGAGACATCGCTGGATCCAGAAGAAGTAGTTCGCTCGGTCTGAACCACCAGAATGCTTTGGATGTTTGTGCGGACATTTCAGCACTGCGTTGCAGGAATTGCAGATGGATATTCTCTTGCAGGAAGAGCAAATCTCCCTAGGAAGTCGACAGACGGAGGTTTGACAAGAACTGGCAAGCCATAGGTCGACAGACCGGTGCGCACACCCAAATCTTGGTGTCATGTTCTCCTCTTTCCCCAGTTGACCTGCCTCGATTGAAAGGCGGTACTCGGTTCGTATTTGAAGTTTATCTTCTTGATCTAACTCAGGGTAAATGCTGATATTCAATACTGTCGATCCATAATCCTGCGTGCAGGAATGCCAACAGAAACGTTCTTTGACGCCGTTTCCGAACTGTGCGTTCAGGAGACCTATAGATTGCTGTCGTAATTTTAAAAGCTCAATGAGGTCCATCTTATCCTGGAAGGTCAACTTTCTGCATGGACACAAGTCGACTACACCAGCCAGCTCGCCCAGATTACAGACGCGGTCTTCCGGTTTCCGTTTCAGTTCTCGCGATGTGAATGCACTCCTGGGGTGAAGCTTCAGACACCCAGAACATGATTGCCATTTGTGATCCTCCAGCGTGCTGATAAATTGCCATCGGGGGGTAAGGAAGTTGTGTCCGTTCCGGTAATGGTGAAAGAGAGGTGCGAAGTCTCGACTGAAATGAAGTGATTCATTCTCGAAGACTGCCCCCGAAATAAAAAAGAGACTCTTGCAGGTGAGCGCTAGAGATGCCTCTGGGACCTCAGTCAAATGTGAGATGATCTCCAGCAGCAGCTCTATGGGCAGCTCCAAAAGATGACACCGGCCGGAGCCATTTCCCTCACTAGTATGTCCACCACCTTGGTTTCGTAGCCAACGAGCCATTTTAATCACGCTCTTCAACTTTTCTCCGGAACGTCGAAGACTATATGTCATGTTGCTCGGGTAGCTGCGTTTGGTTCATGTGGTCGGGCAAGGGGGCAAACAAGGATCCTTTGTCTTTCTTTCAACAGTCGGGCGATTGGACGATTGGACGATTGTGCGAGTAGTCTTTGTTGTTGAATACTGGCACTGAATCATGGATGCGATTGGAACCGGCCGTTGTGTCGCAAGTTTTGAAGCTGCATAGTGCGACAGACAAAGAAAAGATAAAAGGACATAATGTTTTCTTCAGAGACGAGCACGAGAAGAAAGGACCTTTTAGACCCTGACAGTCATTGCCGCAAAGGGTTGTAGCAGTTGCGCGAAAACGGCGCACGCGCTTGGGTCACAGTAGTGTAGCAGATGCTATCAGTATTACATACAACGCCATGTGGAATCTCAGTCCGACCCAACGCCTCTTACTTTGGGGCGACATGTTCAACACCACAGCCGCATCCGACATAAAGATAAAATGGTTTCATTGTAAGTTTGATATCGCGAAAACCAGGATTTCCTTTTCTGGCATGGATTGAGTTTCCTCCTGACGTTTTCGAGTGACCCTGACTTTCCGCATCCGGAGAATTTCTGACGGCTAGCATTGGGTTTCGCATACGGGAGAGATAGGATGCAAAGAATGTTCATGCAAGACGACGGTTTCAACAGCGGGGAGTCTCAGTTGACAATGGCTGCTGACATGCAGAGGAAATTTTAGTTTAATCCTCCGTGCAGAATCAAATGACCCTACCATGACAGCAGGGCACAGAGAGTCACGTGACTATGGCTGGTTGGTTGAATAGAACCATGTGATTGTGGCGCCATGTGGCTGATAAGAGATAAGATTTTGTCAGCACTTCCTGATTGGGCACTGATGCCGAGGCTGAATAGAAATCATCGAGGCAATTGTTTAATATTTCCCTCTATTCTCTGCAATTCTTTTCTGTGTACAATTCCAATCATCATTATAGATTGCATTTTACCGGTGCTTTGGTCCAATTGCAATATAGGTCATGAGCTTTGCAGATCTCCAGGACTATCTTCTTAGTTCGCTGCCACTTTCGGCTCTACTCTGTGGGCTTATCACCATGGGCCTGCTGTCGTGGCTTCGTCCGCGGGGAAGGATTTCATTCTATCATGCCAAAGATAACAGTCTCCTGCTCACCAGAAAGTCCGAAAAGCCCGGTGCCGAAGAGAAAGTGACTTTCACAGACATCTGTCGTGAAGCAACACCAGCAAAGTGCAACCTGAACCCGTTTTTGTTTAACGGCCATCTGCAGACTGCCTATACTGCTATCAAGTATGATGGCGTCCCGGTATACTACAAGCGAACGATGTTCGAGTCCGACAGCCCTGCATTTAGCGGACAATTTGCAATGGATTTCGTTGTGGAGCCGTACGAGATGCCCAAAGACGACGTATTGATTGACAGCGAGAGAAAATACACACAGCCATCGGGTCTACCTGTACGGACGTCATTCTTCTCGGAAGATGAAGTTACTGCGCTGCCATCGGACGATACGAAGCCTATGCTGGTGACTCTGCACGGCCTCAGCGGCGGTTCACATGAAATTTACTTGCGCCATGTCCTTCACCCGCTGATCGCAGATGGAAACTGGGAAGCATGTGTGGTTAACTCTCGAGGCTGCGCACAAACCAAGATCTCTACCGGAGTGCTTTACAATGCTCGTGCTACCTGGGATCTTCGTCAGGCTATCAAGTGGCTTCGGAAGACGTATCCCAATCGCCCTCTGTTTGGAATTGGATTTTCGCTCGGTGCTAATATTCTTGCAAATGTAAGTGTTCATTATTCATTTTCCATTGGTAGGTCATTTACTGATGTTGATGCAGTACCTTGGTGAGGAGGGCGAAGCCTGTGAGCTGAAAGCAGCCGTACTCTGTGGCAGTCCCTGGAACCTGGAAGTTTGCTCTCTGAATTTAAAGCGGACCTGGTTAGGCATGGAAGTGTACAGCAAAACAATGGGCTCCAGCATGAAACGACTATTTGAACAGTATGTCAACCATCTTGCCCACAATTGCAATTGTTCTGTTGACTGACCTCTATCAGACATGTCGACGCAATTAAGAAGAACCCTAGAGTGGATATCGAAGCAGTGAGGAGAATCACTTATCTACATGAATTTGACCAGTATGCGCCACGTCTCCTATCTCAATGGGTGAATGATTTCTAATTTCAATTGCTCAGGGCCATACAATGTCCTACTTGGGGTTACCCGACAGAAGGCGCATACTACCGTGACGCTGCTACGACTGACTCCCTGCTTGCGATAAGAATCCCATTCCTGGCTATTCAAGCAGAGGATGATCCGGTACGTCTATGACTGCCTTCGCCTACTGGGAACACACTGACATTAGGCAGATTGCTTGCCGTGAAGGTCTCCCATTCTCGGAGATTCAGCGCACGCCTTATGGAGTCATGATGACTACTTCCTGGGGTGGTCATTTGGGATGGTACGAACTCGGAGGTGAAAGGTGGTTTGTGAAGCCGGTATGTACACGCTCGATAATTCCCCCGTGTTTCTTAACTAACACAACTAGGTAAACAACTTCTTCAACAAGATGGCCAAGGAGATCGACCTTTCATCGCCCTGTGTCGTGGAAAACCCAGACCTACTGCCTGGTCATATCGCCAACCACAGTGATCCGACCAAGGATCCCGACACAGCGCCTAAGCCCGAGTTCAATCCCATGCGTCGCAGGATGGACATGAATATTGACGTATAAAAAGTGTGACGTACATATGCATTACGAGGATCTAGCTTTTGTTTTTTCTGCTTTTGAAGATTCATGATGCACAGCGCAATTCAGTATATAGGCATAGACCGGAACGCCAGAAGTCAAACCCATCTAAGTACATAGTCTTTGGTATAGACAAGAAACACAGAACGAAACAGAACTTTTTGAATTTTACACCCCTCAAGCAAAAGCAACGCTCTTCCTCTTCCCCTTCTTCTCTTCTGTTGTAGACTTGGATTTCGAGTCTTCTTTGTCGTCACCCTTGCGCTTCTTGTTACGGATCGAATCTTTGACGTTGTCCTGTTGACGGACGCGTTAGAGTATCACTCAATTAAATAGAAGGGGAATGAAACATACCAACTTGGATTTCTTCTGCGCCTGCCTTGCCTCTGTCTCCTTAATCCTCGCTTGCCGGATCTCCTCTAGCTGACGAGCCTTCATCATCTTCGATTCAATCTGTCCCTCCTTATCCGCGTTCACCATCGCCATAATCGTCATCATACCCTCCTAAACCAACAGTTAACATCCATCCCGTTACCCATACCCATAAAAAAGAAGAAAGAGTTCCCCATTGGAAAAATTGTACGCACCGCATCATCAACAAACTTCTTCCCCTTTTTCTTCCCCTTGGGCTTAACCACGCCCGCTGGCGTGATCATATTCAGCTTCGGCAGATCAAGCTCGTCCTCTGTATACTCGCGCCTCTGCTTCTTCTTCAATTGGGACGGCTCGGTGCGGGCTTTGGCTTTGACTTCTTTGGGGGGTGGGCGCTTGACGTCCTTGTTCTTGGAGACTTTGGAGGATGAGGAGAGGGACTTGGAGGACTTCTTGGAGGAGTCTTTGGTTGGTTTTGTAGGGGCCATGATGGTTGTTCTTTTGGCGTTGGTGTTGGAGTATTCGTATGGGATTGCGCAATGTGAGATTAAGGTAAATCGAGGTGAAAAAACCGATCAAAATAACCCAGAAGAATAGAACACAGCTTCAACAATAAAATTAATAAAATAATACTCAAATGCAGAAAACCTGAAAACAATCAAACCCTTCGCATCCAAAACCGCCATCTTAATCTTGCGAAAGAAATTTTTAAAATAGGAAGGCGGTCAACCTTCACCACCCGCCCGCCGACGGACCTCCATCCCATCACCACCGTCCAACGCCGACACTACCCTTCTCCCTCACGCCAGAACCCGAACCCGCTTTGCAAACCGTCATTCGAAAATGACCATCAACCCGACTTACCTCGCGCAGCGCACGCGCTCCTGTACGTGCCCCTTCCACACCCTAAAACCGGGGATCGAAAGCCCTTAGAAATTGCTGCAATGTCAATGGACGAGAGGGATTGGCTGAGCTAATGGGTGCAATTGGATGGGGTTTTTAGCCGCGAGCTGGAATGATGCGAAGTATCGTGTGCTGAAGTCGTACCGGGAGTGGCTTCGTGCGGTTAGTTTCTCTTTTTCCTTGTTTTGGGTGCTATGCTATATGGAGAATGGGTTCGGTTGCTTGCTATGGACATTGGCTAATGGTTACGAACAGTCCCCCGAGATCCAGACCATGTACTCCCTGAACATGCCTGTCTCCGCTATCCGCACCAAGGTCCGTCAGGAATTCGAGAAGCACCGCTACGTCCAGCAGCTCAGCGCTGTTGATGTGCTTTTGTTCAAGAGCCATGCCGAGTTCCAGGTTAGCATCCGCTCCTCCCGAACTACACCCGGAGAAATGTCATTAACAACGTGTAGGAAACACTCAACTTCTGGAAGCAGCTGTCACACGTGATGAAGTACTTCCGGCCAGAGGAAAGCCCCGGTGCGCGGTTACCCCCCAACTTTGTGTCTGGGTTCTTGGAGGGCCGCAATTAGATTAGATTTCTTGATTGCGGTGAAGTTTGCATTGGGATTGTGTCATGGGTCGAGGGGTTATGTAAATATAGTCGGTTTAGTTCAGTTCGGTTTTTCATTCAAACAAACACGTCTATGTGATGATGCAAATCAAGTCATATCTACTAAAACAAACCGCTTATAACCAATCCCTTGGGAAACTTTTATAAACGAGAACGCCGGGAAAACAGTATTATTACAGAGAAGAAAGGAAGATCACGAGGTCATCTTGTCCGCTTCAGCGGCGTTAAAAGTGTCGCGCGACGTGGTGAACTTGTCCGTCACGACATCACAGAGATCCATGAGGTCGTCGAGACCCTTCTGGAGGGCATCAGTTGCGGTGGTTTCATCTATAATCCATTAGCTGAATTCGCACACTATGTATAGAGGGGGTAACCTACCAGTCGTCTGAATCCGCAGATTCATCTTCTGCTCCGAAGGATGGGGAATGGTGTAACCGCAGAATTCGACTTGGGGGCTATATAATGTCAATATCATATCCCCATATACTCAGCAAAGAAGGTAAGTGACGTACTTCTTCATAATCGAAAACCGCAACGCATTCCCCAATGTATGACCCTCGCCTTCAAACTGAAACGAAGCGGCTGTCTCGGTGGCGCCAGGGAGCTGTCTTCGTTAGAACCTCTCTTATTATATCTTCAAGTAAAGGAAACGAACAACGACTATGCGCTTCTCCTCCATCTCCAAAAGATCATCTTCCTCCTGGTATTGTTCCTGCTCCTGCGGGGCGGCGTCCATCATGGACTGGTCGTGGTCTTGGGAGTGCACGGAGGAGGGCATTTTGATTTATATTTGGTTGATTCGAATGCGACTGCGGATTCTTGGAGGTGTAGGTGTGGTGGGCGATGAATTTTTTGCGATGCGATCTTATCTCCGGCTGCGGCGGGCTCTTTCAATTTTCTGTGCTTGGGCGCGGCGAATATCTGCAATGGCCAGGCCGTTCAGGTCTGAGAGCTCCTCGATGCTGTTCTTTAATTAATATGCGTCGTAGATTTATTGAAGGACCTGGTCTGATACTATCGCGGTGATAAAATTTCCGGACGCAAAATGTTATCGATAGCAGACCGCCTTGCCTGAGGCACCTGCGGAGTAGTTAACTAGGATAACTGTTACAGAGTACTCTTTAAAGAAACGTTCACCATGCTAGCTGGGAAATTACTGGATATTATTAGAGTATGCAGTAATACTACTCTGTACTCCATCATCTTATCAATGAACGTTATCAAGGATAGCCTTGTTTCCGTGGAATTGCTTATTTGTTTGGTGAAAGTTTTCAGGGGACAACCCCTTACAGTTGTCAACTTGCTGCGTACCTACAGCACGAGGTGAATACTGTTGATACTACAGTTATGTACGGAGTACTCTGTACTTGTACGTACTACGTATGTACAGAATGATATCCTGATCTAAATATAACTAACCAAACTCCTGGAAAGCATGATTGCGATCGACCAGAAGGGTTAAACTATTGAAGCACTTGGACCAGCGGAGTCACACATGGGAGGCATTAACTGCTGGAGCGTGCATCGCAATGGGAAATCTGCTCATTTCAGGAAATTAAGAGCTGGTCATGACAGAGAGGGAAATGACAGAGGAGAACTAGATCCAATGGTTCGTACTGTCATAAATGAATCAGTCTCTACTCTCTACTCTCTACTCTCTACTCTCTACTCTCTACTTTCTACTCTCTACAGAGTACTCCGTACAGAGTTGGCGAATGGATACGGAGACAGACCATTGTCACAGCTGTAAAACCGTCCATGTCTCAGACAGACCCCCTCAGGCCAATCACCACGAATCTCTCCGCTTCAGTTCATATCCAGAGATCCTCTTTTTTGGTCTCCTTTCTGAGTCTCAACCCATAACTACGGAGTAGTAGTACTTGCACGGAGTACGGCATCTCATCTCTGTTAATTACTGACTGTGTTGCTCTGAACATCCTTACTTACTAATTAATTAACTTCCTTCACCCTCCTCCCACTCAGCCTCTCTTTTTACGGTGTTTCATTTCTTTTTCTCTTGTTTCATTTCTTTTCCTCTCTCTCTCTCTCTCTCTCTCTCTCTCTCTCTCTCTTTCTTTTCATTCCTTTTTCTCTTTCTTATTCTTTCTGCTTTCTCGTGTCCTCGTAACTGATCCGGTCCATTTCGCTCGCTTGCCGCTCTGGATCCTCCTCTTCCTTCTCCTTCCACTCCTCCCCCTCGTGCCCTGTCGGTTTCCGGTCTGTCGGTCGACCTCTCCTCGTTGTCACACTGCCGCCAGCCTTACTTCTAGCCGCCCGTGTGTGTTCTCTTTATTCGATCCGGATACACACGCTTAACAAGCATATTATTCCTCCCTCGCGTCCTCGTTCTTCTTCCTCTCCAATCAGTGCTCGTGTTGTTTCGCTGTGTTGGTGTTGTTGGGTGTTGCTCTCCCCCTCCACACCATCAACAAGCCTCACCCCGGCGTCTCAGAATTGGGAACAAAGAAAGGATATAACCGCCATATCCGCTCCTTGATACTCCGCGCGTCTCGATATCGATATCTCCTGGACCTAGACTCGACCGGACAATTTTCCAACACTTTTATTTCCTTTTTCTCCGGCCGACTTACAGCCCTCGTTGCATGCCCCCCCCCGTGAACGCCCCCCGAGGTACTGCACCGGTCTAGATTCGTACCTGTCACAAGAATTCTGTTCTTGTCTTTCTTATATATCCGTCGAGAACACGTTCAATTTTTCATCCTTCATCACACGTTTGTTATCTTCCCTACAACATGTCCACCGCTGTTGCGTCGGCCTCCGCGGCCTCGTTACCATCTCCGCATCAGAATCGGGACCCCAGTCCCAAGAGCTGTCCGACCCTGGCTCCCAACTCCCATCCTCAGCCATCGACTACTTCTCCTCGTGTGTCTATCTCTTCTCAAGATGGTTCCAAAATCTCACCATCAGAGAAGAAGCAAGTGTCTCCCTCGTCACAGAATGGAAAGAATGCCCCCAAAGTCACCGTCAAAAAGGAGCCCCCGTCGTCCCCAGCGATGCAGTCTCAGAGCACTCGACCCCGACCTCGCAAACTGGATCTGTCCAGCAGCCTGCCTACCTCTGGCGGGTTATCTGCTCGACCACCCGGAGGTCCCATGACTGCCCGGGAGGGAGTCAGTATGCAGCATGTAGGCATCGCTTGCTTGTCCCCAGGCTTCCAGACCCACGACCCGATCTTGCGGGAGCAGCTGCAGCGGAGTCTCTCTGTCCGTGATCAGCAGCGATCAATCATTGAATCCCGCCTCCACAGGACCGCCAAGGACGACGGATCCGATGGTCTCAAAACCTCCGATGCATTTGGGATCAAGGGCTCGAAGCGGAGGCCTCCGCCCGGCTTGTCCATCGTGCCTCCATCGGCAGCCCAATTTGCCAACGAGCGAGTGGTGCAGTCTGCGCCGCTGAACCAGACCTTTACCGGCCGACACCAACCTCAACCGCTGACCCGTCATATCGCCAACCAAAGTCCAACATTGGGTGCGACATCTCACGTCCACCATGTCCCCGCTACCCAAACCAACAACCGACTTCCTCCGCTGTCTGACGTCTTTGGGTCTGATGCCTTGGGATCGCGTGAGAGCCGTGCTGCGCCCGCTTATTACCAGGCTGCAGCGTCAGCCTCGACTTCGTCTCACTCCAACAACCTACCTCCCATGTCGTCCCCGGGTATCCCGGGCAGTGCCACGCAGGCTCGGTCTCGCGAGTACCGTTCGGCGGAGGAGGCAGTCCATGAACTCTCTGGTGGACGTGAAGACCTCCTTCCCCGTATCGTCCACTACTCCGGTCAACCCCAGGCTCGTTCCCCACCATCGAAGACAACTGCTCAAAACGGCGTAGCACCCGTCTCTGCTCACATCGCGCCGCCGCCACAACCCATGTTGCATCCAGAGGGAACGGCCCGCCGCCGTCCTCGCAGCGAATATGAACAAGACAACGGTAGCCCGCCGTTGGGCCATGGTCCAGACCACTATCGACCAAACCCAGCGATGGCACATGGTACTAATACCGCTTTCCACGGTCCATTTGGGGCTGGAAGAGACTCACCTGAGACACAGCGGCGCAAGAAGGAAGAATTCTTGAGCCTCTGTTCTCGGGCGTGGGATCTGTTTCACTCTTAAATTGGACTAAGTATATATGTTCTCTTGGATAAAAGCCGGAACAGGACTTGGACAAGTACCTGGGCTTGGTTCCTGCAAGTCATCCAGACACTGTATCTTTTGGTTATCAGAAAGCACCACGGTGCGGATCTGATATCCTGCATAAAAGAAAGCTGCAATAATTATGGACTCGAGGGTCTGCGAGTTGGATATGATATGAAAACTGAATGACCATTGATATGAACATGAACAAGCACATCTGAAACTGGAGGAATTTCAGTTGTCCTGTCTTTTGCGTTTATCATTTGTTTTTCTATGCACTGCATCTATACCATGCAAGTTGCCTCATCTATTTTTCACCTTTTTTTGGTCGTCTTCAGGCGTTTTGGTTTTCTATTTTGATTGTTGTCATTTGAGATTCATGTTCGTCATCCATTTGCCTTCTTGACCATTGGCGTTTTTTCCTTGGTTCAACGTTCTACTGCCATATACCATCAATATCTTCTTGTTTCATTTTTTGGTCTATAAAATTGCGCACTTTTGGACCGAGTACTATACGCCTTTTTAATTTCTCTTCGAACTGCATAATTGCCCTAGCGCCTTTTGGGATGTTTTCGGAAGGAGGATTGTATGAAGGGTCTTATATACGAAATGGATATCTCAACTTTTTTAAACATACACTTCAACATGTATAACGAAGCAAAGCCATCTATGCAGCACGCTTCCGCTTCATTGCACCACCCTGCCTAGATGGAGGAGGATCACCCTCAAACCCTCTCCGTTCCATAGGCATCTCCTTGATCTCCTTCGAAGCCACCTTCTTCCTTCTCCTCTCCAACGCCTTCGTCCGATCCTTCGAGTTCATCTCATTATACTTCCGCATAATTACCTCCTTCTTCAGTTCCGACTTCTTCATATAGTACGGGTTACTCTTCTTTCCCTCCTTAATCAACTCTTTCTCCTTCCTCTTATGATCCGCCAGAACCTTCTGCTCGCGCTTCCGGTTCTCACTCTCCCTTAACCTATCCGTCGCAGACCGCACCTGGTTCTTCAACCTCTCCTTCTGGAACGGATCCTTTGTCTTGGCCATTTGCTCCTTCAAGTCCTTGAGTTCCTTGGCGCGGTAGTCGTTTAGGAATCCGTAAGCTTTTTCGGAGGAGTCGATGGACATGTGCGTGTTCTTGCCGACGACTGTGGGGTCGAAGCGTGGATCGCGGGAGCGGGCTGTGGCGGGGGGCTCGATGATGGTGCGTCTTCGGGTGACGGCGCGTTTGGTGGATTGGACCATGGGGGCGTGTTTGGAGGAGCGCTTTTCGAGATCTTTCTTTGACGAGTTTGAGGACGAGGAGGATTGTTTTTGTTCGCGGGTTTCGCGGATGCGTGCGCGGATGTCGTCGAGGGGGTTGACGGGTTGGGTGTCTGCGTCTTCTGTGGTTGAGGACTTTGCGCGCTTGGTTTTTCGGGGGCCCATGGAGGATTGGGCTTTTGCGAGGGCGCCGAAGGAGATGTTGTTTAGGGAGGATTGGATGTCTTCTTGGTCGTCTTCCTCATCTTCATCGTCGTCGTCGTCGTCGTCGTCGTCGTCGTCGTCCATCTGATCTAGTTAGATCTTGTTATTCACAAATAGGCGCACAGGACTAACCACTTCATCTCCTGAACCCTCGTCATCTTGCTCTTCACCCGACTGATCTGAGCCTTCGTCCTGCTCTTGCTCTGACCCAGAACCCTGCGAGTAGACCTCCTCGTCATCGTCATCGTCAGGCTTCGCTCGCACGCGGCGATTGAGAAGATCAGAAATCGCCATTTTCTTTTCTTCTTTCTCTCTTCAATGATTAGATGCTGAAAATGAAGGTCAATGGCGGCGGTAAAGTCGGAGGAAAAAATAATACTGCCAATATTAAAGGCGGTAAATCCTTATCAGAAACTCTTATTGGTGAATCGCCGATCAGTCGCATATTTTCTCTCCAGATTGATAGACGTCGCCTCCGAATGTTGGTCAATTCACCATTTCCTAGCGTTCCTTCGTTTTTCGTCTGTTCGTTATTCACTTGTTTAGAATTTAATACCCACGACTCCAGGGCTTAAGTCCCATCCGTTCCTTCTATTTTCGCCCAATATTCGACACTTGTATTCGAGCCGGATGCTCCAGCGCGGGGCGTTTAAGGTACGACTAAGCACTGCATATTAGTCGCAATTCAAATAACTAATAAGACCTACAGCATATAGCGAAATTGACCTTGGATACGCGCTTAACTCTACCGACAAAACCATTATTTTCTCAGACGGAGAGCGCCAGGATCGCTTGCGACAGACAGATGAATCCCCCGAATACAGGTCGGGGGAGGGCGTTGAGATCGCATACTCGACCGGGTGGTGGACAGGATAATGGTCATGGCAGTGGAAATGGTGGTTCTGGGCGCGGCAGGGGCTCCTCGAGAGGATATCGCCCTCGTAGGGGGAGAGGGGGAGGGCAGAATTCAAGGAGGGGAGACGCTATGAATGCGGAGGGAAATGCTGGACTTGCTTCTGATAACTGGCGAAGGCAAAGTCAGCCGCGAAATAATGCGAACCAAGGTTGGGGGCAGGCACAGGCAAACGGGAGTGAGGCTACAACTCTAGGCGCATTTACGGGGATGCCTACGAATGAACAGTTTATGCCGCCGTTTACACCGTTTACTTTATTACCGGGGATGGACCAGTGGAATCCTATGAACATGCCCTTCCTACCACCACATCTCATGATGAATCCTAACATCCCGAACCCGATGACGATGCCGCCAATGTTTAATCCTACGATGCCGTTGTTCAATCCTTTCGACCCTATGAACCAGGTACCTGCGTCGGGAGGGTTTCCAGATACTGTGCCTGCACAAAGACAAAAGTCGCCCACTCCTGCACCACCAGAGGCAGCGGAGCTTTATCTACAGCAAGCATCCCTACCGCCGACACCTCTACCATCAAAATCAAACCCTCAGCCCCTCCTCATCATCCTCGACCTCAATGGAACCCTCATCTACCGCAAACATCGCAAGTTCCCGCCCTCATTCGTCAAACGCGCAGGCCTGGATAACTTCCTCGACATGCTCATGCGGAAACACAAAGTCATGATCTGGTCCAGCTCGCAGCCGCAAACGGTCAAAGCAGTCTGCGAAAAACTACTCACCGACGGACAGCGAAAGCGACTCGTCGCGGAATGGGGACGCGATAAATTCAATCTCTCCAAATCGCAATATAAAAACAAGGTGCAGGTGTACAAGACCCTTGAAACCGTCTGGGCAAATGAGTCTATCCAATCTTCTTACCCAGGCAAAGCGGGCAAAGCAGGGAAACGGTGGGACCAGACAAACACGATCCTCATCGACGATAGTAAACTCAAAGCGCTCAGCGAACCGTACAATATCCTCGAGATCCCAGAATTTACGAACACACCTGTCCCCGGCGTCGACGAGACAGCAATCTTCCCAAAGGTACTCGCTCGCCTCGAGACGTTAGCCAAACACGATGACGTGAGCAATATGATGCGCGTTTGGAATGATCAGGGACAGGGTGTCCTTGATTTCGAGCTCGAAGAAGATGTATACAGCCCTAGAAGTACCGTTTCAACTACGACTACCTCTTCGACTTCCGATGGCACATCAACGCCCCTCGACCCAGTCGAAGCCCGCAAAGAAAAACGGAAAGCTCGCAAATGGGAGCGAAAAGCTGCAAGACGCGCTGCATCGGTGAACTCAAGAAGTCATACTAGTACTCCTACAAATGCGCTGAACACACCTGCATCTGCCTCTGCAACACAGGCTGAACGCTCACCATCTCCTGTTTCTGTCTCTGGTGGGTCTGTTCAGTCGGAGAATCATCTTTTGGATAAGTTGGAGGAATCTTTGAATGTTTAGGGAACATATTTTTGGACGCACATTGCTCATGGTGTATATTATTTATTACGTCGCATCTAATGATTACTTGGATATCCAACCACCACAATCCGCCACAAAAGCCTCAACCCAAATCACCTCAAACAAACCTACATAACCCCCGGCATCCCCCTCTTAACCCCGGGCTCACCCAACCCAGGAACCAAAAGTGGCCTCTGCCTCTCCATTCCACTCCTAAAAATCGGAAAGAACCTCGCAACCCCACTACTCGGCCCATACGCCTCCTCAATCAGATACACAGTCACACGCCACCACGCCAGAATCGCACTGAAAATCCAGAAATACGCGGCGGCTTTCATGCCCGTGTGCACGGAGGTGCCGTAGGCGAAGAGGCAGCAGGCGATTGTGGAACCGATGGCGAGGAAGACTAGGACTAGGCAGAGGATTATGTCGCGGGCTGTTGCTGCGATTGCCTGGTTTACCACTGTGTTAGTGGTTGGGATTGGTGGTTGAGGAGGGACGTACGCCAGACCAGGTGAAGAAGGTTAGAATGATGAACCATGATGCTAGTTCGGGGAAATGCTCATCAATGGGGTGTGGTGGAAGTACACGGGTTGCCTTCACATCACACATTAGCCCTAGTTCCAATACCGCATACTTAACCACCAAGAACCAGGGGAAGAAAGACGTACAACCAACAAATAAAGCAACCCAATACTCATCCAAAAACTCCCCCAAAGCGCATGAATAACCGTAACCAGCGTATCCCTCGCCGCATACCCAAAAAACGCAGCCACAAACTGCCCCAGCCCACCCCAAAACGCAACAAACGGGAAGAATATCAACGGCGAATCTTCGTTGCCCCACCAGCGTGCTATGTAGGTTGCTGTGATGAAGGTTGAGCCGGCGAAGCCGGCAAGGCCTAGGGCCGCGGGGGGTGCGATTGGGCGGAGGAAGATTGTGACGTGGGGTTCGCGGGCGAGGGTGTCTTGGATTTTTTGGGATTCGGAGGTGTCGAGGGACATTTTGGTGTCGATTGGTGATATTAGGGATTAGGGATTAGGGGTGTAGTATTATTGCTAGGGTATATGGTTGGTGTAGAGAAGCATGGTTGCTATTGCTCAGGATAAGGGTATCCTTGTTATATATTCTATGGATATAGAGTTTTGACATAAGACTCGTTTTTGACGTCAAACTTCCATAAGGTTATGTGAAGTTACATATATACTCTTGATCCGCAGCATCCGCGCCAAGAAACAAGGTCGTGCACCAGGGCAATTGAGTTTGAATCACAATTGCCTGGCCAAGGAACAATCAATCCTACACAGCGGAGTCATGCTCTACAGGCAGCCTAGAACAGCCATTGTGGCTGACAATGCGAGATCATAATTGTTTGGTTCGAAACCTTCATTCATTCAGCATCATAGCGTGAGACATCAACGCGTGACATTTTCTATGCTCTCAACGAGAAAACACATCAAGACGTTTCATCGTGGACAGCGTAAACCAGGACGCAGTGGGATAAGGCGGGATGACGTAGAGAACCTGACCAACTGACCCTGTAGGACTTTTTGTATCTCAAAACTGGCCTCCACGGGTATAATAATCATCATCGCAAAGATATGTTGAGGCCGAAGTCATCATCGATAAGTCAAACAAGAGAAATGCTACGTCTTAGTGCATTCCTCTATTTGAGGACGTGACCGTCAACCCAGGGGTACTCCTTGCCTTCGACGACAACAGGGACGTCCCAGGCCCACAAGTCCTCAACGGCCTTGCGGTCCTCCTCCTTGGTGTGGTCGAGCTTGGTGAAAGCGTAGCTCTCATAGTCGGGACCAACTTCGAAAGCGGGGGCCCACTCCTGGCCACGGATAAGGTAGACACCGCTGATGAGGCAGTCATAGTTGGTACCGTACACGGACTGAGCACCGAAAATGTACTTGCGGGAGGCCTCAAGACGAGTCTGGGTACCACCTGTAAGAACAGTTAGATAGGTTCAAAATGAAGGTTCAAAAAGCGGGTACGTACCAATCAGGTTGTTGGCCATGAAGGTAAGCTTGAGCTCGCTGTTGTACTTGTAGTCAACCTTGTACAGAGAGAACTCCTCAGGGTTGTAGTTCTGCCAGAACCAAGGGAGAACGGTGGGACGGGTGTCCTCGTTGGAGTAGAAACGCTTGAAGTCCTCAAGGTTGATGGAAGAAGCGTTGCCAAGAGCAGCAAGAGGGTGCTTGGGCTTCTCAGCAGGCTTCTCCTCAGCAGCGGGGGCGGGGGCGGGAGCAGCCTTGGGGGCAGCCTTGGGCTTCTCCTCCTTCTTGGGGGGAGTGTACTTGATGCACTCCTCAGCGAAGACAGGGTTGGGGACGACAGCCTTGAAGACGGGCTGGTCGATGATAGTGTTGTACCACCGGGAGACGGCGGGGTTCTTGGAGCGCCATTCCTTGTCAAGGACAGTAGCGAAAGCGCGGGTGAGGAGAGAGGCGGCGAAAAGATCAGCCAGGGTGACACGCTCGCCAACGAGGTAGGTGTTGGCAGTGAGGTGAGACTCGAGGACACCGGTGGCCTTCAGAGCAGCCTTGGCAGCCTCGTCGACGGTCTTCTTGTTGTAGCCGTCGAGGCCAAGGAGAGGACGGTACCAACCACCGAAGCGGGGCAGAACCTCAGCGTTGATGAAGGACAACCAGCGGAGGATGGAAGCGTAGTCCTGCTTGGTCTTACCCAAGAGGGTGGTCTTCTCGTTCTGGGAGGTCACTTTAAGGTAAAGTCAGCTTCGAGCTTCTCAAATCACGCAATGTGCAAACAATGCCAGAAGAAAAAAAAAATCCCCCTGAAAGCGGGGTAGTAAAAAGTTTCAGAAGTGAGTTCTCAACATAGTTATTTGTTATTCTGCCAGGGATAACTAGTAAAATAAAACATTCATCATATAAAGGAGGCAAGCATTTCAACAGAGCAAGAAATTTCTTCAAATACATACCGTAGACAACCAGAGCAATGACCTCGGACAGAACGAAGCCATTGGCACCCTCGAAAGCAGGGATCTTGCCGAGAGGGTTGACCTTGGTGTACTCAGCAGACTGGTTGAAAGCAGCAGCCGAGTTGGCCTCAGTCTTGACCAGCTCGATCTCCAAGTCGTTACTCTTAGCAGCGACTTGGACGGCGATGGTACGGCCGTTTTCCTATGCATGAAGCGGGTTAGTGTGATCCATAGTGATATAGAGGAATAAAGCAGAGAGGAAAGCACATACAGGAGTACCGTAAAGCTTTCCGAAAGACATTTTGAAAGATTTTGTTGGGAGAGAAAAGGAAGAGAAAGAGGGACGAAGCTGTCAGAGGGGTTGAATTTTGTGATTCAGATGGGGCCCGGCGCCGGCGGAATGTTTGGCCGCGCACGTGAGCGGTATTCGAAAAACCTCTGGATGGATTAATGTTTGCTTGCCGGAGTCGCCAGTCAAGCCGTGGTATACGTCTTCCCCCAGGGCCCTTGTCCTTATTATTATCGCATCCCGCTGCTTCTGTCAGCCTGAATTCGTTCAGTATGGCTTGGCAGAGGCCCAGTTGTATCGTTCAGGCGATGCAATCGCTTCGACTGCAACCTCTCCGGTCCTCCGCATCCCCTCTTTCTCCGACTCCCACACAGTTCCTCTTGCGGTCCCAGAAGGCCAATGCTCGCGGCTATGCGACAGAGACATCGTCCGATTCCTCAGTACAGGTGGTGCCCGATGCTGCACCAGCAGCACCCGCAATCGACTTCGACCAATTCCCGTACCGACCTGCCCGAATTGTTCCCGCGTCTCCCTCATACTTCTCTGGAAGCCCCAAATTCATCGATCACCTGTTGAGATTGGAGAACCTGCTGGCCGAGAACGAACGTCTGCCGAAAACATCGCCGATGCACGTCCCGCGAAAGGCCTGGCTCAAATTGGCCCAGTTCCGCGACTTTGTCGGCGAGCCTGTGCCAACGAAGAAATACAAGAGCCTGATCAAGATCCTCCAGCGAATCAACCGGATCAGACCGGAGATCATTCCTGATTATGCGAACAATATCATCAAAGAATACGTCCGTCCCGGAAACCCGTACGGAGTCAAGCCGGCACCCCCAACGTTGGATGAAATGGGTCGGGCCCGTGGTCGTGGGAAGCGAAAGACTTCGTCCGCCGTCGTTTATTTGGTCGAAGGTGAAGGTGAGGTGCTTGTGAACGGGAAGACTCTGTCGGAGGCATTCCCGCGCGAGCATGACCGGGAAAGTGTGGTGTGGCCGTTGAGCTCCACCGAGAGACTGGACAAGTATAACGTGTGGGCTACTGCCAAGGGAGGCGGTACGACTGGACAAGCGGAGTCCATTACATTGGCCCTTGCTCGGGCATTGCTGGTTCATGAGCCTGGTCTGAAGCAAGCTCTGCGGAAGGGTATGTTCTTCCCTTTGTATATGAAGTTGCCATCAACTAACTCGATCACACAGCTGGTACGGTTACCGTCGACGCTCGTCGTGTGGAGAGGAAGAAGCCTGGTCATGTCAAGGCCCGCAAGAAGCCCGCCTGGGTCAAGCGGTAAAGACATACGAATATCTTTTTATGCCGTTTCTTTTCTTCCTTGCTGTACTATTATCCCGCGTTTTCGACGAAAGTATATCCTGTATTCAAAAAGCATCCCGGACTTTGTTCTGGGACTCGCATGTTCTATGGTAAGAGCAATGTAACTATGGCGTTGGTTTATGATTTGGATTATCTGTACGTGTGATGGTGAAATACAAAATCTTCAACAACTAAGGGCCACAGGGGATTTCCCAAATCAAGGTATACATTCGAGGATCGAAGGGGTGCCATGTGCACAATCAAGCTGCCTTGTCTATGGTTCCATAAAACAACACTCCAGGAGATTCAATCAAATCCCTCAAGACTCGGCCATACATAGACATACATTCATGCAATTCATAGCACAAGAACAGGCGAGATCCACTGATAATCATTAGCATTAAATGAGCAAGCATCCATTGTAAAGTCATTCTACTGAATAGTCACAATATATGCACTGTCCATCAAACTATCATCCGCATGTACTCTACATGACGCAACGCACAAGGCATTCGCCATTCCTGGATTAAACAACGAAGGTGGCGATACTCAGCGTCGTCACCTCCAATCAATTTGCAATCGGTCGTTCGAGGCTCGCAGTTGCATCCTTGTGAGGAAGTAGTATTACAATGATGCAAAGGATGAACAATGCAGCGGCACGAGGACAGACTCCATCTCCCACTCGGCAACCTCCGTACTGTGTATTAAGCTGCATATAAGTGGATAGTTTAACTAAACTAGGCTGGAGGATCGATAAATGGATGCCCTAGGCTCTACCCGGCGATGTACTTTTGCATCTGCTCCTGCTTCTCATCTAAATTGCAGATCTGGAGAACTGGGAACTCAATGCCAGCCGTGCGGTCCCTGCATGGCATAGCCAAATAAAATTTCCGCATACTTGGCCTCGGCCGTGGCCGTGAAGATTATTGATTTAGCATGGCCTGGCCTGGCCTGGTCTGGTCTGACGATGTACTCTAGTGTGAGGTCTGCTGCCCGGTAGATCCCGATGGCTCGTTGCTAAAGTACGAGGGCTTTTCTGTAAGTATGGAGTACAAGTCGGTTTTGGAGTAGACGTGCCCCAATGGTTCGCTGCAAGAGCGAACTGTGCACTGCACTGCATGCACCACGGTCGAGGATCTACAGCATGAGCCACTGCTGACAGATACCTTTCCCCAAATGGGAAGCAAAGCGACCACAATGACAAAAACCGGGTCGTACAAAGCCCGAGCTGAGAATCCGGAGGAAAGCTGTCATCGTATCATTGGCTCAGGGGTCTGGTTTTGAGGCTATTTCTATTCGTCCATACAGAGTGGGATATGTATTCGGGATTCGATCTGGACTGCCTTTTTGAGCATGACATGGCATGGTGACATGAGTCGTTGTCAGCAATTGCCCTTTTCGAATTAGTATTATGTCCTCTTTAGACTGCAACGGACGAGACAAAGCGACGTTTAGGCCTTTCCTTTTTTGGGTTGGTCTAAGCATAACACCATGTCGCGGGCCGTCATTGTCTCCCATGAAGGCTACCAGGATGGTTAAACGTGGTACCGGTAGCAGCAATGAGGATCAGAGTACATGTGTGGCTATCAGCATGACTAGCATTGACTTAGCGCGCTAGGCCCCAATAAGGAAATGTAATAGTCGCTGTATTGTGTACGATGTATGCGTACAAAATAGTACCCATACTGACAGAGCATGTCTGGACCCTTAGCGGCGGAGTGCCTGACGAAGATCACAAACCATACTGCGTATAGGAGGAGTCTAATACGGCTGACACCATGAGAACCAATTCCGGGTCAATTATGCATGAACAGGATTCATTCGTGGATATGAGGAAATTTCCGCTGATCGTACTCCGTACGTTACAGCGGTACGAAGGAGATTCCCCAATCGGTAATAATTCGCTTCTCCGGGGTGAGCCCAACGAGCCGGAAAATCTCCTCCATACGGGAGGGGGGAATAAGACAAACGAATAGATCGGGGTTTGTAATGCTCTATATTCTGTATCGACCCCAGAAAAACAGCAATCAGATCGGTTCCGGGTCTCCGATTGAGACATGCGATTGATGCAAGAGAACGCTGGATTTCCTTCCTCTGCGCGCGCTTGTTCCAGAGATCGCTTCCTTCTGTCTACATCCGTATGTAATGATCCGCTGTCAGGATCACGAATACCGAAAGTACTATGATTGTTACTCTGGCCAAGGCTGTCCAATATGGTGGCAGACAGTATTATTGAGATCATGAATCCAGCTGTGGGGAATCACGAATCGCATTGGGGAGCGTACGTGGCGTCTGGAGAAGGATTTGTATTTTGTGATCTATTTCAAGATGGTATTGGCGATGATCCTGATATTCTGCTAGCGGCCCTTTTTTTTTTTTTTTTCCCTCTTTTGGCGGCCTTTCTCTGCTGCGGTCACGTTGTCAGGGGAGTAGTCCGGATACGTTCTGTATACTCTGCCCGGTGTGATTGTAGTCAACAATCACTGTGCGATAATAATTCTCCTGTTGGACCGCCAATGTCAATGTTTTCTTTTCCCGCCTCAATTTCATGCTCCCGCATGCGCCATGCCCACAACACCCACGCACCATCAGGTACTAGTTTGAAGTCTAGCATGTATATACACCGGGCACCAACGGGATGGTTTTCGGGCACAATTTGGAATCAACGCAACAAATTTCCGTATCACTGTTTTCTCTTTTTGTTTTTAAAAGTCCCAACAATTGGAATTAACTTCTCGGGAACCCACACAAGACTGACCGGTCCACCGGGTTCCTGAGCAAAGACCCAGCGTTCAATCAATGTCATTAAAACAGCTGTATGGAGACGGATTGGGAGAGGATAGACAGGTGGAGGGTTCAGCGGCATCCACTTGGTTTCTCTGGGGATCACGATCCGGAAGTTTAAGCGGATCCAATCCCAGCAGCTATCCAGGTGTCAGTCAGGTAAAACAGCAAACCCTAGTGACGGGTCACCCTTGACAATAGTATCGTTTATCGTCATTCGTTCGTTTCATTCGTTGTCTGCTGTCCGCCTGTCTGCTTGCTGTCTCTCGCCGTGTACCACTTTGGGGTCCCTGGGAGGCTATCATCTATGGATTTCCATAGGTTCAAAAAAAAAATAGTACACCAACAATCAATCAGACGGAAAAGCACGAGTTATGTTGTTGTCTGTCTCTCACAGCAGTTAGATGGGCGTTTAATTTCCTGCTTGCGATTCTTCAGTCAGAATGGATCAATCAAAAGCACCCAGTGGCCCCGAGAAGTAAGAGACACAGGGAAGAAAAAGAAAACCTACAGGAAGATCGAACGAGGGGCACCTTTCTCTGTCCCTCTTTCTGTGTGTGCTTTCCCTCTTTCACTAAAAAAAAAAATCAAATCAAATAAAAAAAAAAAGGATCTAAATAGATTGACATTTTTCTGTCATTTCTTCCTTTTTTTTATTTATTTATTATTTTTTTATGGCAAACTATTTTCTTTTTCTCTCGCTTTGTCCCGTTTGGTGTGTTTCTGCTGCTGTCTGTAAGCATAAAAAGCACACAGCAACATCCACTGAAGATGATGCTTCAGCCTCTTCATTGTTCCTTCTCTTTAGTCTTTGCCTGTGATTGATTGATTCGGGATCTGCTTTGCTACCCCCCTTGGAGCTGTTGAGATAGAGTTCTCCACGGCGCTTCTTCTGTCATCCATCCGTTCCGGTTCGGCTGAAGTATATATATATATACTGCTGTCCTCCCCGCGTTCTGACAGCATCTTCCAAGGCTCATTTTTATGAGACATTTCCTGGAGTATACTTAAGACTCGCTTCTTCTCTCTTTTGTGCTCCTTATCTTGGTGGCATTCGTTCACTTTCTGCTCTTCTCGTCGCTCTGAAGTACATCTCACTCGTCCGCCGCTTCGGTATCTCAAGGTTCGCAAGAACATCTTTCTTTTCATCTCATATTGCTTTTTCCTGCATCGTATCACTGTGCTGACATATGTGATTTATACCAGACGTGAGATTGTCGTGGACATTTATATCAGCTCATCCTCGAGTCACTCGCGCACGAGGGTTGTCAGTTGCGATATCAACCGGAGAAACAAAAAGCTCAAAATTCCTGAAATCAAGAAAAAAGCGTCAGCACAAAATAACCGACAAACTGGAATCCTACGCAAGTCCTCCAATCTCCCCTCAGTCGCTTTGGCCTGTCGACTTTGATCCCATACTCAAGGGCTCAACTTTTTTCTGGGACGGGTCGAGTGGCATGGATGGCGACGGCCAGAACTTCAGGAATCATGACCAACCCATTTATCCATCGAGATTTAGAATGGGCCGGCGCGCAGTTTCCAGACAGCCTAATGGTGGTGCTACGGATCGTTTCAGACAGACTGGTGCTCTACCCTCAGCAGCACGTGGTGATGCTACCATGCTGTCGCAAGCAACGGGGAGCGTTCAGATGCCATCTTCGTACGTGGACTATGGATACACAGACACGTCTTTCCCGGGAGGCACACAGCTGCAACCATACCCTCAAGGCCAGAACTCGCAACAGCAGCAACAACAACAACAACAACAACAACAACAACCGACCTTTAGCGACTACGAGCAAGAGGTAGTCTATAGCATACAACAGCAGGGTCCACCACACGACTCTTTCTCGATCGTTCCACAGTATCCCGCACGACAGCCCGCCGCAACGATCGAAGCGTTATCGAGCCAATTTGCCGTTCCACAGTACTTTCCGGCCGGGGAACCGACGGAAACCGGTGTTGGTGGTCTGCTTTCGCCTTACTTGAATACACGATTCCCTCCTGCTACTTACCCTCCACCAGGTCCCGCTGGACACGCGAGCGCATCGGCGCAGCTCTTTTGCACAACTATGGCGGATTTAACGAATCCTTTGGGGGCAGCAGCAGGGCAGCAGCAGCAACCGCCACCACAACAACAACCGCAACAGACACAACAAGCACAGGCGCAGCCACAGCAATCAGCCGCAAATCCAGCGACAGCGATAGCACATTTGGAGGACGTTTATTCGCAGTACCAACGAGCCATACGAGTCACGCTGGACCACAGTCGCGCGGGAAGCCTGGTGGAAGCTGGTCAATCAATCTTGGAAATCTCCGAGTGGGTTTTAACTAATGCGGAACAGCTCGGTATGTTTTCTTTTTTGTATTTGTCTTTTTTTCTGCACCGGTGCTTTTCGCCTTCTTTCATCGAAACAATCCGTCCTTTGTCCCTACAATAGGTCGAGGTACGTTCGTATACGTATATGCGGGGATCTGCTGCATATATTGTTCGCGTACTAAAACCGGTGATCCATGTCGATTCATATCATTCTCCTGAAAATCAGCCTGTCAGAGTGGAGAAAAAGTCCCAAACAAAGAGCATGATTGCTGACTCGTGCCGTTCTGATTTACCAGGAATCTTCCGTGACGATGTTCAAATATACCCGTATCAAATGCGCCTCTGGAACGACTTCAACATCTGCTGGTTATCCGTTTGCCAGATGCAAAAGGACCTGACTCAGGAAATTATACAAAGCGGCCAACAGCGGCCCCATGTCAGTCTCATTAGCGCGGAGTATCTGGACCATATGGGGAAGCAACTGATCCGCCTCTGCGACCAAGTGGAGGAGCATGGGTTAGTGGATTACCAGATTGGGTTTTGGGAGGAGGAAATCCTCAGTAGTACGTCTTTACTTTGTCGGAAATGCGACATTACATGGCAGGAAATATATACTGACTTGGTTCTCTAGCTTTGTCCCAATGTCTCGATCTCATGGAAATCAGACCGGAGATTTTGCGCACTCGTCCGATGGCACCTCCTGTGACAGTGGTATCGCGATCGTGATATTTCGCTTGGATTTCTCCGACGAAGTACTTTTGTCTTCCTCGGTAGCCAATCAACCTGCGACCAAAGCCGAATGGGGACTGGAAGCTGCCGCTGGAATATCACATGCTTACCGGAGCCCTTGTCGATCAGCCGTACTACGATGACGATGATGACCGAGAAACAGAATGATCTCAGCTCCGTGGCAACCCTAGCCAACATCAGAGACAAGAAAGTCTTAGGGCTGTTGCCTCGAGATGAAGAAAACAACAGAATCATCGTCTCGACATCGTTTTGATTGACGTTTGATATCCCGACCGAACCCGGATGTTTTCTTTTTCTCCCAACAAAGACTCGGTTTTGCATAGAACGTGGTAACGTGGAGGGTGGCGCAGCACAGCGTTGGTCCACCACGATATAACCAGAATTACGGATACGCGAACACGGGACGATGACGATCTTTCGACTCGTCGATTTCACTACTGACAAACCGATCATGACTGATTCTGACTATTGTAGCCATGTTTGGATGCGTGCATGCATGGAAGGAAAGGGGAAGGGCAGACGGCAAGCCCGTCTAAAAATTGAGATTGGTGTCCTTGGCGTTGGTACTGATTGACAATTTGCATTGGATTTTGGATATAGCGGGTGTTGCAGATTTTTTTTTTTGGGTTTATTATATGATATTTGGAGTTTGGGAGGGCATTTTTGTGTCTTATCTTTTGGTTTTGTTAATAATTAATGAGATACCCATTGCCATTTTTTGGATTGACCATTGCCAATAACCCTAGTTCACGACACTCACTATCCGAAAGACTTAAGCAAACAAGCTGCTTGAATATTTCTTCCATTACCCTTGTTCATTCTGATAGTCACTAGAAAGAGTAGCAGCCCACAAATACATGCATCATGTGATTAAGCAAATATGGCGGGATTGGTCTTGGTCAGTCGTCGATGATGGCCCCTGGCTAGCCATACAGTCGAGTAAGTGCCATAACCCAACTTCTCGGATGTGTCATGGTAGATGTCGCCTAGTTTAACGGGATGATGCCTTCTACGGGGGTTTCATATCATGGATGTGTGATAACGGTGAGTTGGGATTGCTTGTTGTACCCCCAAAAAACTCAAGAGGCCGCCATAACTCCAAGTATGCAACAATCACCCCGACCGCTGAACATCGTCCTCTGAGACTGGGATATCGCTGGCTGGATGCACAAGCACCTAACCGACCACATGCAGTCGATCCTCCTGCGCGTACCCGAATGTCTCCTCCGCGGATCCTGGGGCACAGCACGTCTGTAGATATCCGGCTGGGCGCGAGTTGAGGTCTTCGATGCGGTGAGGTTGTTTGATGGTCGGGCACCAGGCTGGTGGCGTGTATTGGGTGAGGCATTGTTTGGAGGGATGGGTAGGTTATTTGGGCCGTTTTCTAAGATGTTCCTGGGGACGTGTGATTCAGAGGTTGTGAAGAGTATTTTGATGAGGGATCGGTTTCGATCCCTAGGACGGAGGCTAATTCAGATGATTTGGAGAGGCGCTTTTCATATATGAAGATTAACCCTGAGCAGCAGAAGACTGCTAAGGAGCTGTTGAGGAACTTCGTCTTGACTAGCATGGACGATGTATCAAGTCTAGAAGTCGGTTATATGGTCTATTATGCTGTAGCACCGTAGCAAATCCGAAAGAATATAAACAGCATTTTTAACTTTCATTCGCATCCAAAACACCCACTCCAGACTCCGAGAATCGTGTATCAGGTTCATAACCGCCGTAGCATATGGTCTTGTTTATCAGATGTTGGTCGTTTAAGATACAAGGGGTCATCACGGATCATTATCATGTCAGAACCAGAAATATGCACAAAGAATATGGCAACCAAGACAACATTAAATGCCATGCTTAAATATAGTCTGCAATAAATCAGCATCATTCTACACACATACACACACTTTTGGATGTGAAGGGGGATGGTGGGACATACTCAACGTCATGCTCATGCTCACATCTGTATTCTCAACCATCTCCATAAACTCTTCGAAACTAATCTTGCCGTCGCGGTCCTTGTCCGCCTCCATAATTGTCTTATCCACAATCTGCTGCAGCTGGTCGTTCTTCAGGTTCGTGCCGACCATCATCTTCAATACGATAAATAGCTCGCCGTTGGAGATGTAACCGTCTCGGTCGACGTCGTAGACTTTGAATGCGAAGCGGAGCTTTTCTTCTTTGTTGCCCTTGGAGCTGAAGGCTGATAGGCCGGAGACGAATTCTTGGAAGTCGACGTCGCCACCGCCGTCTTCGTCGAAGATTGCGATCATTCTGTCCGTGTTGTGAGCTACCGCTTCCGGAACTGTATTATGACGGCACGTACCTCGTTGCGAGCGGGTTCGAGGACACCTGAGGAAGGGAAAGGAATTCATCTCGATCGATGGCACCGGAGCTATCCTGTAGAACAAACAGTTCAGCGGGGTTGAGGGGCAAATGGCCTTATCGCGAGTCAACGGACCTTGTCGAGTTTCATAAACCGCTTGCGAAGTCTCTCCACCTCATCTCTGTCGACTGTACCGAGTTAGTTGTGACCATTGTTTCAAAGCGATAGATAGGAATGCGAACAGTTGGAGGCTGATACGATGGTATCAAAGAGCTGGGATGTGCCGACGGAGCCGCGTCGCCTTCGCGCATCGTACATGGCGGCATTATTGGGAGAGGGATCCATGGTGATATATAAGAATGCAAGCAAGTAGAGAAAAGAAAGGAGTATGAATGGGTATCTGGAATGTATGGTAGGTATCAACAACGTAGGTTAAGGCGAAGTCTGCCAAGGAATGCCAAGACGCTAATCCCCCCTCGTCCGTAGCGAGGGGGCAAAGAAGAGTCCCACACCGTGTTCACAGCGCAGCGCTGACACATCCGCGTACTGAATTAATCAAAATCCTCACCAAACCGCCTGTTTTGCTACGAGACTTCAGCCATCAATATCTCCCACCACCTATCCTTTTTCATCAAAAAAATACCACTACGCGATTTCGCATGATCTGGGCTATTGATTAATACGAATTTCGGGACCTCTCGGCCCATGGCCATCGCTCTACTGACGCGCTAAAAATACGCATGACTAGAGACGGCCGTAATGGGCAGAACGCGACCCAAGAAGCTCACGCCAAAGGCTTCGATCCCCATTGTCGGCGAGACTGAAATTGATATCATCGATGATGAGGTCCAGAGCACTCTACAACAGATTGAAACTGGTGTTGAGAAGGCGGAGGAGTCGGTGAGTGCGGTTGCCCCGGCTAATTTTGGCCCACCCCTGTACAACATCACGTGATGACATCACCAACTTTCAACCCTCAGTTGCTGATGCCATTTTTTGATAGGAATTCCATCTGCAAGCTGCAATCAATGCAACCGCCCAGGGAAAAGTAAACGAGGCGCATATCCCCACGCCCGAAACCATCCTCAGTAATGTTCGATATGACGCCCTCTATCCCCCGGTCTTCTCGCAGCCAGCGACGTACATCCGCTTCTCGTCGACGGTCGAGGATTGTTGCGGATGTCCGTATAACATGACTGAGGAGGATGATTCCTTCCTCATCGCCTTAAACGGGAAGCGGGATGCGTCCAACCAATGTACCGAGGACCAGTTCGAGGAGGTTATGCACTTCTTCGAAGAGACTACCCAGACGAAACAACCTTATGCGGCTGTAGATAGCCCACCAGTTCTTTCGTTTGAGGAGATCCAAGAGTCCATGGACGCCGCTGTAGAACAAAGCGTAAAGCATTTCGCCAAGGACATCTACCCGCACTGGAAGGAGACGCGGATCGGTGCCGGAAATCAAGTATTGACTTCTAACTTGAAGGTGTGCAACCCTTTGCGAATTCGTCCAGACTTCCGTGCTGACTGTCACAGTTCGAAACGGGCCAAGAGACCGACGATACCGATCCATATGTCTGCTTCCGTAGGCGTGAAGTCCGCCAGATTCGCAAGACTCGCGGCAGAGATGCGCAGAGTGCCGACAAGCTGCGGAGACTCAGAAAAGAGCTCGAAGATGCCCGGCAGTTGGTTGCACTGGTGCGGCAGCGCGAACTGGCGCGGAAGGAGATGCTTGCTGTTGAACGGCATGTCTTCTTGCAGCGTTCTGAGGTGAAGGACATGAAGAGGAAGCTCAACGTCAAAGACGACGACGAGGACCTCATCAACCAGAAGGTAAGAAGCCCTGGACTGTCTAAGGTTGTCCATACTGTGCTAACCCAACAAAACAGCCGAAGAAGAAGCCTGCAGATGCGGCCATGCAACGACCTATTCCTTCTCAGCTTCGTATGCCGCCAAAGGCTGTTTCCCAGGCTGCCGAAGATTTACAGCTGCTGGAAGACGTCCAAGCAGAAAAGGAAAACGAAATTCTGCGCGACATCAGGCAAAATATTGCCAAGCATATCAAGTGGAACGAAGGCTATGTGGATTTCACAAGAGCACCTCTCTCCCCATCCCCCGAAAGAACCTTCGAAGCCGCTTTCCGTCCGGCAATCACTACCCAATTGCCAACTCCACCATCTTCGGATACCTCGGAAAACATGATGGACACATCATTAGATACCACCAGTGCCCTGTCGTTCCGAGATAAGCTAGCACCGCGTACGATGATGGAACTGCATGAGGATACTAGCAGAATACCCTCATTTAGGAGACGTATTGGGCGTGGCGGTCGTCTGCTGATTGATCGTCGGAATATTGCTGCGCCGTGTAGAGTGGAGTTGGATCCGCTGAAGGCCGATCGCTTCAAGTATGATCGCGAGGATTCGGACGAAGAACTCGACTATGAGCGAGACCAGTACGACATCCAGATCATGCAGCATCGAGCCATCATGGCGGCCAAAGCCCGAGACCAAGCTGCAGCTGCAGCTCAGGCACATGCGCAGGCGCAAGCAGCCCATGCCCAAGCCCAGGTTCAGGCGCAGCGACGGCTGCAGGCTGATCAGGTCGCGGGCAACCATAACAACATGGGGCAAACAATGGGGTCAAACCCTGGGCCTGGTGCCGCTGCCCCAACATCAGAGGCATGAGCTGGGCTTGTCCTCTGAGTTCCTCCACTCTTTGCATGATGCAGGCGTTGTTGCTTTTCGACTCTTTTCTCGACACCTTCACCTCTTCCCCGACGTGTACTTTTATTCCCATTCCGACGCCTTGTTCACGCGTTACCGCTTTTATAATCTCCGCCATCTTCTTTTCATACCCTCTCACCCTTCGAACACACCTTGATCATTCGACGACCTTAAAAGCCATCAAAAGTCAGGTTTATGTTGGGGAAGCAGTTCTTCCCCTTTTCTTTTTGACGACATGACCTGGATTATGCAACCATTAGTGTACATAGCAGCCCTTTTTTTTCTTCCCCTCTCCTTTTTCTTTTTAATCCGAGAAAACCAACCAGTCAATAGACTCATGTATGGATAGCTATGAGGTCAGCAACGAAGAAACAAACAAAATAATAATACCAAATTTATGACAAAGAAATCAACTTTTCCTGTTTCCCTTAACATCCATAACATCATCCAAACAATCACGTCCTCTGGGCCTTCGTTCTCCTCGAGTCTTCTTCATCATCGGCACTCCGTTTCGTAGAAAGCAAACGGTCCAGCTGAGTGGACAATTTCTGGAGAATCTCCTTCTCTCCAATGCGCACCGAGACGGCCATCTTAAGCCGGCGCTGGGATCCTTCCAGCGGACCGGTGGCATCCATTGGGTTCAACTCGGCTAGGAGTCCCTGGTCCAGTTCGATGTTCGTGGCGTACTGGGAGCATTTCAGTTGAACTGCTTTCTGGAGGATGCTCATCTCCGGCCGGCCGACTGCGAGCTTGGGGGGTTTATTCTTCGACTTCTGCTGCTCCAGTTGCTCCGGCGATAAGGCCAGGGTTTTGAGTAGGAGCAGGAGTTCGTCAGGGAGGACATCCGGCAGGGGATCTTCGGATGAGAATCTCGGGATGATATATCCGTCGTCAAGGAAGTCCAACTCTGCAAGGAATTCCAGCTAAGAGTGCGTTAGCATGACTGGATCGGGGATATGGAAAGGAGAAACGGGGAATAATACCGGAGGCTGAGACTCAACATCGTCATTGCTCAATCCTGCAGCTTGGCAAATGTTGGACAAAGAGAGCTCCACCACATCGTACTGGGCGTAGTTATCTGTCACATAGCCATAACGTCTCAAAAGATCCGCACGGGGGAGTTCGCCGTAGTCGTTGAAGATCTCCTCGCCAGCCGCGATAGGCTTTATTGCCTTCATAACAAAGTCTTCTTCTTGGAACAGCCGCGCCTAGATTGATTCCAAGATAAGTATGCAAATCGTGCCATGGTAGGAGATAAGAGAAAACTCACGTTGTTCCGGTCTGCATCTGCATTCAACAGGTCTGCCATGGGTACCATTCCCTTGGCCGGTTGTTCTTCTTCCTCATCCGTTTGATATCCATCTTCGCCATCACCATCACCATCTTCATCCTCGTCTTCCGTCTTGCCAATGTCGAACGCATAGGCCAAGATCAGGGAGCCCACCATATGAGCAATGTGCAAGAGGGCCTGGGTGCCAGCATCGCCATCATAGGAGGAAACGCCCTCGATAGGAGGGAAGATAGAAGGATTCGCTCGCACAATGGGTGCAATAGTCTCGAGAATCGACTCCTCCGCGCCCTGCTTACCAATCTTGTCGACTACCGCACTACCCTGAAGCTCCTGAAGTTCGGACGGAGACCAGAACATGAGAGTATCGAACTGTCTGGGAAGGACCTTGAAATACTGGTACCAAGCAGACTTCTCTCCTGCAAGGTACTCATAGATCATAACCAGCATGAGTGACATCCAAGGACCGAGCTCGTCGACGTTCTGAGACAGTAATTCAGGCAATTTCGAATTCTGCACGGAGAGGATGAGACAACGGGGGATGGCAAACAACTCTTCGCCTTCGGGGATGTCGGTCTGGGCCACTAGTGGAACAGCGTGATACCTGCCTGATCAGAGATGACAATCCCATAAACATCACTGAATTCAAGTTGAAGCACAATGCGAGCGAAGTAATGGGGGGTTGGGTGCGGGTGCTTGTAGTGTGAACGTACCGACTCCTCTTCCAGCATTCAGGGATCTCAGATCAGCCATACGGATATTCGAGTTCATCCGTACGCCAGGTCGGCTTGTGAGCCAGCCGAGGAAGTCATTGGACTGCTTCTGGAAGCTGACAGGGTCAGGAAAGTGGGAGGTGGAAGACATGGTGCGAGGGTAGGCGAAGAAAAAAAAGAAAAGAGAGAAAAGGTTGTGAGTGAGAAACGCCGGGTGAAAAAAAGATAGACAATCTAGCAAGATGCTCTCAGAGACCTCCCAAGCGAGACTTTAGCACAATAGAAAAGAAAGTGGACAAAAACCGTGCACAATGGAGAAGTGGAATGGAGGTAAATACTTCGTGGGCGAGATCTTAGTCTTAGTACTAAAACAGACGACACTTCGGACTTCCGTCGGATAAATGGCGGAGCTGCCACCCGCCCGCCGCACCGCCGTCGCAACCAATCGATAACGCTGCTGATAAAAAAGCACATTCTGCCCCTCTGATATCGATTATTACCAAACAACGTGCAAGAAGATATACAGACACTCAACCAGCACCAGGCACAATGATTGGTATCGGAATGGAAGGCTCTGCCAACAAACTTGGCGTGGGCATCATGCTACACCCCAACGACGGCAGCCCGCCTCGAGTCCTCGCGAATGTCAGACACACCTACGTCTCCCCTCCCGGTGAGGGGTTCCTCCCCAAGGACACGGCGCGACACCATCGGTCGTGGGTGGTGAAGCTGGTGAAGAAGGCGCTCAGGGATGCTGGCGTTTCTGTCAAGGATGTGGACTGCATTTGCTATACTAAGGGCCCCGGGATGGGTGCGCCTTTGCAGAGTGTGGCTGTCGCGGCGCGGATGTTGAGCTTGTTATGGGGGAAGGAATTGGTTGGAGTGAATCATTGTGTTGGACGTATGTATCTTTACAAAGAGAAAGAGATCGTAGCTAATACAGTGCAATGCAGATATCGAAATGGGTCGATTGATTACAGGCTCCACAAACCCCGTCGTACTCTACGTCTCCGGAGGAAACACACAAGTAATCGCATACAGCTCGCAACGATACCGCATCTTCGGAGAGACCCTCGATATCGCAGTTGGCAACTGTCTGGACCGATTCGCCCGCACATTACACATCTCCAACGACCCAGCGCCGGGGTACAACATCGAGCAATTGGCCAAGAAGGGCAACAAACTGATCGAGCTTCCTTACACCGTCAAGGGCATGGACTGCTCATTCTCGGGAATCTTGGCTGCCATTGATGGATTAGCAGCAAGCTACGGTCTAGGTGGACAGGGCAAAGATGACGAAAGTAATGGCGACGATGATAAACCCACCCGCGCGGACCTGTGTTTCTCACTCCAGGAGAACATTTTCTCGATGTTGGTTGAGATTACAGAGCGCGCCATGGCACATGTCGGTTCGAAGGAAGTCTTGATCGTCGGTGGTGTAGGATGCAACGAACGACTGCAGGACATGATGGGGATCATGGCTCGAGACCGTGGTGGTAGCGTCCATGCGACGGACGAACGCTTCTGTATCGACAACGGAATCATGATTGCGCAGGCTGGTATGCTCGCCTACGAAACAGGTCTCCGGACGCCATTGAAGGAATCGACCTGTACGCAACGGTTCCGGACGGATGATGTGTTTGTCAAGTGGAGGGAATAATCGTGTTTCTCAGTTGATGGAATAAACGTCTTCGATGCCCGTATGATAAATTACGAATAATAAAAGCTTCTGGTGTGTGTTGTCATATAAATCGGACGGCCTTATGAATAGCCCTATATAGTGCCCGCCACGGACATTCGATGAGCGAGCATGTCAATACTTAATCAACCAAACTTCCTCGACCAAAAAATACTCAACAGTAATACACATTTGAAAGAAATTAAAATAAGAAATGTCACATTGTTAGACACACTCCGCTTGCTTGCAACATCAAACGTATAGAATGAACCGAGAAAAACGCCGTAAACACAATAAACAAGGATTTTTATTCCATAACCACATACCGAATCTACCTGATCCAAGTTGTAACCGAATGTGCAAAACGTGGGATTGAAGGCCGTGACATCATGTGTATATGCATTTCAATAATGACGTCCCATCATCAATGATTATAATCGAACAAGCGTTGTTATGTTCCATGTAGTATGGTTTGATGACAGAAGTGTACAAGCATGAAATCCATCAAGCGCCGCTTCCCGTTGAGGTAGTCATAAACAGTGTCCAATGGCGTGCATGATGAAATTCTCGACTGCTAAACTGATGACGAAATATACTGTTGCATCATACATCCGTGTAACAACTAACCCGAGGGATCTCCAGCCGGCTTGTACAGGATTGTTGTAACATACTGTTCGAGGATGTCGTGTCAGTAATTAGAAAGGATTCGAGAGATGTGCAGCAGAGCCTCCGCTTACCTTCCGTTTGTACCGAGTTGTTACACTAGTAGCCAGCACACCATTCTTTATGCTACTTGTAGCAAGGTGATTCAGAACAGTGTGGTTGGGATAGTTCAGAACGCTGCTGTCATCCTTCATCGGTGTGGTGCCGTTCAATATAGACTTGCCCAGGAACAAAGGAAGACTTGGGGGCGTAGGTGCATCGCCAATAACATTTGCGGCCTGTTGATAGGCCGGGACCTCTTCCTCTTTGTCTAGGTCAACCAGATATTGGGGTATTATGTTACGGAAATCCCCAAGCGGAATCTCTTCTGGCTCATCAATCTCGGTATCTTCCACCTGGCCCTCTTCATCATGGGTTCCAAGGAGCTCTGGGACAACCTGCGGGGCACGAACACCCGAGGGAGCCACAACGCTCGCTTTGCGCGATCGTCTAGAATCATCCGAACTGACCTCAATGTAGTTGACCAAGTGATTCGTAAAGTCTACCGCCGTAGGCAAACTGTCCGAGGCTCGCATTTCACCGTCCACAATGAACTTTAGATGATGTGTTCCAGGACGAAGATTCAGAGTCGTGGCCATGGTGGTGCCTCCGCTACTGTCAACCCTTAGCAGACGGCAATCAGCATATCCGAAATATCAAACACGAGGCCAATAGATGACGCATAGAAGAAAGACACGAGAAACATGCCCGATTGGAACCATTCAATGTCTGCCAAGAGGATGTTTACTCCAATGACATGCAAACGGCTAGTCTCGGGCAGGAGATAGATAGTTCAAACAGAAAGAGATAGGGAAGCAAAGACAGTACTACATACCTTCTATGTAAACGGAACTTTTTCTCCCAATTGACAAATGTTCCGGTCACATAAACTTTATCGCCATGGGAGGCCCATTCGATGGTGGTCGGGACAGCTTTCCCTACACCACTTGGAGTGTATGGTGCAAGATCCTCTGCTCCTTCATCTTCATCAACTGGAACACTGGATTGTTCATGTCCCGCTTGCTCATCCACGAAACGATCCTGAGCCACATCCTCTCCGATATGCGAATCTTCGGGACCAAGGAGTGGAGAGCCTGGTGTCGCTGTCGCATCCCCAATCGGCAAAGGCATTCTGGGCGGACGTTGAAGATGGGCAGAGGCATTGTAGTAACTTTGCGGCGCCATACCGGGCGGAAGAGTGTCGCGCCTCATGCGCTGATTCGGAACTTGAACAGGGTTGGAGGTATCGGGAGTAGGGATGCCCCTGGGCTCAGGGTCTGGAATCTTCGCATCTTGATAGTCGGGCTGGTCTAGCGTACGCGCGGAGGGCTCCGTAGGTTGACTGGATTGGAGATGCTGCTGAACAGCTGCCTGGTTCTGTGTAGCCGAATGTCCGATTGCAGTCTCTTTAGTGGCAGAGGGGTCGGCCGCAGCGGCTTTCGCCGTGCCCGATAATGTATTGATGGAAGGTTGTTGAGTCACCTTCCTCTCATGTCCAGATCCCGTCACGTACGGAGACCCCGCTGCCGACGGGACATCTGGCTTGGAAGGATTGTTGCCCATATGCAGTGTAGTAGCGAAAAAAGGGGCGAGAATGAAGAGGAAAGGAAAAGGTGGTAAAGGTGAGGAGTCGGGGTTTGGCTATCGCGGGGGTCGTCGGAGAGAACGGCGAGGGACGATGAGAGACCAGGCAGGTTAAGATGCCAGCATCAAAACAACCACAAGCTCTCAGTCGGCGAGAAGAAGAGGGGTTGAATTTTTGCCCAGCAACGGTGTATATTTAATTGGTGGAACGACTTTTGACCAGCGATTCCGAGCGATCGAGCGATTTTGCCGGGGAAGCATCGGAAGCTTCTCTGTACAAGAAGGCAGGGATGCCGAGTGGTGATGATGTCGATGTTCCCGATCGGGACAGTTAGGGCTTAGGGCATGGGATAGCAGTTCAGCTTCCATCTTCCTTTCAACTTTGATCAACAACCAACGCCAATCACCGTTTGGGCTCATTGAAAGATGGGTGCAGGTTGACAGTGTACATTTACAACTAGACAATAAGCCAATAAAAGCCAGGATACCGTCACAATGGCTTGGGAATCAGTCATCGGGACCATACTGTCCATCCTCTACCTGATCTTATATCCTCTGGTTTATGCGCTATGGGGGATCTTTAAGCTATTGCAATTACTGGCCACGCCGTTCATGAGTCTGGGTCTCAGCGTCCTTCATCTTTCACTCTGGCCTTTCAGATTCCTTGCGAGATTCGAGGTACGTCCATGTTATCAAGTTAGCCGATATGCTGAATACTTACGCTCAATAGGTAATCTTCATATACCTGGCAATGGCCATACTTATTGGCGCAATTTCAGGCTTGGTCATATATTGCACCTGCACCTTCACCGTGGACTATCTTCCTGGTTTTGTCCTAGGATCATCACGGTCTCCTTCGCTATCAAAAGAGCATCCAAAAGAGAAAGATCGCCAGCCGAAGCCTGAGCTGAAAAGTCGAAGTCTTTCTGATATCCCTTCTTACAAGTATGACACTGTGCCCAGCGACTACTATGCGAGATGGGGTGATCGAAAGGACGCCGGACCGCTCTCTTCGACGATCCTGGAGGAAGAAGAATCCGACCGGGAGTCTGACGACAGCCTTGGACATGGATATAAACAGGGAAAAAGGGAAAATGTCTCTATCCGATTGAGAAGCGACTGACATACTGCGAAACAATACTGATTCCGGTTCGAGGAAGACGCTGGTCGTCATTCCACTGCGACAGATAATATTCTTAATTCTGTATATACATATAGTCGACTATATAAGATGACAGTATATAGTTATGACTGGGGAAGGGAGTGGCTCTTATCGTCTTACATGCTTAGTTCATCATATCAGCCTCCAACAACCAGCTGCGATTTCCGCTCTCGTCCTCTTTTCACCTCTCCTATGATCAAACCAATCTGAATGACCGCAATGACTGCATGTCACCATTAATCCTAATCCATGACATTGTTGTGCTGAAGTTCTCCAGCCGATGCAACGGTGCACCTGGACGGAGCTTCACATAGCTGCGACCGCCTACGACCAGTGACCACACCCCGGATTTCTGTCCCACCCCTCCATTCACACCTCAGACGAATCAAAAACAATAATGCTATTCCCCCGGGCGCGATCGCGGATGCGAACGTTGCTCCTTGCGCTATTTCTCGTATCCGTTATCACCTGGTATCTATCGCGCTCGCAACCATCGGACGGACAAGCCGGACAAACACCGATCATTCACAGCCCCAAAGGCCATATCAAATTCTGGCGCCAATTCGAACCGCTCCTATCGAAATACGAACCGAAATGCCTCCCTCCGGAACGTCTTGGATCGGCGGAGTCGATCAGGTTCGAGCAAGCGGATCCCGATTATCGCCCAGAGCTCATCGAGATGTCGGCGGAGGATGTGGCTATCATGAAGCAAGCGCATCGCGGGTTCGTGACTGAGATCGAAAAGGATGGACCGAAACTTCATTATGAATCGCATACGAGGGGTATCGTGTCGACTGCGGGAGGGTCATACTTGCCGGTGCTGGTGATCTCGCTCCGCATGCTTCGGAGGACGGGCTCGGAGATCCCAGTGGAGGTTTTCTTAGCGGATGAGTCTGAATATGAGGAATACATCTGCGAAACGGTTCTCCCTTCTTTGAACGCCCGGTGCGTTATCCTATGGGACATCCTGAGTGCGGTTCCGGATGGCGTACAGGTCGAGAAGTACCAGTATAAGCTCTTTGCGATACTCTTTTCCTCGTTCGAGGAGATATTCTTCCTGGACGCTGATGCGTTCCCGTTAATGAAGCCGGAGAGTGTGTTTGCGAGCGAGCCATTCAGATCTAGCCAGATGATCACCTGGCCGGACTTCTGGCTCCCTACACCTTCGTCACTCTTCTACAAGATTTCTTCTATACCTGTTCCCCGCAAGGCGCAGAGACAGTCGAGTGAATCCGGAGAGATCTTCCTCTCTAAACGAACCCACCTCAAGACCCTTTTGCTCGCTACATACTATAACTTCTGGGGACCAACCCACTACTGGCCCCTCCTCTCCCAAGGCGCCGCAGGCGAAGGCGACAAAGAAACCTTCATCGCAGCAGCCACAGTAGTCAACGAACCCTTCTACCAAGTCAGCGAACCCATTTGCGCCATCGGCCACCGTACCGCAGGCGGCCTAGCGGGCTCAGCCATGGCCCAATTCAACCCCGTCGAAGACTACACCCTCATACAAAAGGGCCAGTGGCGTATCATGGGCGCAAAAGCTCCTCCTCCCCAGACATACGTGATTCACGCAAACTTCCCCAAGTTCAACCCGGCTACCGTGTTCAATCCGGGAGATGTGAATCCGGCATTCGCGGATGATGGTAGTTACACGCGGGCGTGGACCATCCCGGAAGAAGTCATTGGGAAGTTCCCTACGGATGTGGAGAGGGAGTTCTGGAGTGAAATTCTCTGGACTGCTTGTGAACTTGAGGATAAGTTTGAGACTTGGAAGGGGCAGGCTGATATTTGCCAGAGGGTTAAGGATTACTGGAATGCTATCTTTGTGGATTCGAAGTCTGGGGGTTCTTAAGCCAGACCGACCACTACTAGTTCGCCGGAACGAATGCGAGTGGTTCATTTCTGATCGATTCATCTCCCTCCGGTTGTGACTTATCCTGGCATCAGTACACTGACTCTAACGGCCAACGGCCAGTTCTAAGCTGGAGCAAGCCATGTGAAAAGTTAAAACGACTTGTTTATAACCGTTATCGGTATACAGGTATCCCTATCCATGCCATCCTGATGGTGATGTACTTTTAAGGAATGTTTATCAACTGCCTAGCCAGCACTTGGTGTATATCGTTAGAAAGCTGCACGATACTTATACAGTGTTATAATATACAAGAGCCGAATTTTATCTATCCTATCGTAAATACTAGTACATCTCTAGGAGCGACCAAAAAGAACCCCCGTCAAACTACCTTAACCGAAGATCAAGCCCCGTCTCATTCGCCCTCTTAATGGCATTCGCAAACAACTCCTTACAAGGCACACGACTCCCCAGCCTTGCGCATAGCAAGAACGCCCCGCTCAACTTCCGATGCAAACTATACGTCTCCTCCGGCGGCGGCGAGAGTCTCTCCCGAAGCATAATCGGGATGAACCCACGCACTCGGTCAGTAATAGTCTGGTTATTGAAATCGTAAACATCTGGAGATGAATCCATGAATGGTTCCGCGATGGTGCAGACAGATGAGATATGCGCGTCGACCATGGCCTGTGATTCATGGCCGGTCAAGTAACCCAGCTGGATGGAGAGGTCGTGGCAGCTCTTGCGGTCGTCGCGGGAGGCTGCGAGGAGAGTGCGAATGTACTTTGTGGAGAATTCGATGGGGTAATCGCGGGAGGCGCCAAAGTCGAGGAGTTCGAGGCGGGCTGTTTCGGCGTTGTAGAGGAAGTTGGTCCAGTTGGGGTCTGTTTGCATGTATCTGAATTCGGTGATTTCGCGGAGACACAGGCGCATGATCTGCGTGCCGATCCAGTCGCGTTGCTCTTGGGAGAAGGTTGTGATTCTGGTGACGGGGACGCCGTTAAGGCGTTCCATGGTTAAGACGTGTTTTCCTGATGCTTCGGGGATGATTTCTGGGATCATGAAGACTGGGTCGTCCTGGAGGAGTTCTCTGAAGCGGTGAGCGCATTCTGCTTCCCGGATGTAGTCGCATTCCCAGGCGAGTTCGGTCCGAGCATTGGCGATGGTCTTGTCCAGGTACAGTCCCCTGGGGAGAAGGCGGGATGCCGTAAGGAGGATGGACAGGTTGTTCAGATCAGAGTCAATTGAATCTGCCACTCCAGGATATTGCACCTTCACAGCGACTGGTTGGCTGGTCTTCTTGAGGACTGCACCGTGGACTTGGCCTATTGATGCCGCAGCCATGGGGACGTCATCGAAGCTCGAGTAGAGATCGCGCCAGTTAGGGCCCAAATTGTCAGCCAAGACCTTGTCGCGCTGGGATGCAGGCATGTAGTCAGCCCGATCTTGAACCCGCTGGAGGACAGCGTGAATAGGTTCCGGGAGCATTTTCGAGTCTATAGCATGTTTAGCCGCCGTGTCACCAAAAGATTATGGGTCTCTGTTCCCGAACCTTGGAAACTCATCATCTGGCCGAGTTTAAGCGCAGCTCCTCGCATTTTGGAAAGTTTCGCAACAAGACGCTCCATATTACCAGCGCTGAACATAACAGACCCAGCATTGTCCCCACTGCCCGTGGCTCGTCTGAATGTTTCTCCGACAGCTCCAAAAGCCATGGACGTTGCTAGCCCTCCGTATTGCCATATCCTACTGAGTCGTGACGATGGTACGCGGGATTCAACCATTCTATACGCTTGTTCTTTCTTGCCTTCCGCAAGTTTCGCGGCAGCCTGCACAGGCGTCAGCATTTTCTCGATAATCCTAGTTCAATCCAGTCTTGTATACCTCTTGCTCAACAGAATTCTCCGCGAGACTGGACCCAAGCTCTGCCATTTCTTCCTTTTCAGACTGTCCCTTCACACTCGAAGTCGCCTTATCACCCATGGGGGAATGAAAAACATCCGCATTGATCTCCCCATCTATCCCAACCTGCTCTTTACCACCGGCCTTGGGCAACTTCACTCTGGGAAGCCCAGACAGCTCTGGGGCCTTTCTCTGAGAAGGCTCGTAGAAAACATCCTGCTGTTGACTGACGCGCAGCTGTTCCGGAACCTCACCGCCACTATACGTCGCCCCAGAGACCGGAATATGAGACTCTGCTTGCCGCTGCGCCTTCCTAGCTTCATCTGGCGATAACGACGGTGATCGTGCGTATTCCGGCCTCGCGGCCGACGGCGTCTGAGAGGTCACAGGGACATCGGCGGACGTCGGAGGGTGATAGGGTTCGTTGAATCGTCGAGCAAGCGCTGCAGCAGCCTTAGCGGAAAGGATCAAGCCCTCAGTCTGGCTCTGAATGCCCTTGGTGAGGGAAGAGGTTCTGGTAAACACATCTAGCTGCCGTTGCCGCACGGCCAGATGCTTCGCCGCCACCGCCGTGGTGACATTGAGGAATTGGATAGCGTCAAGCAGACGCTTTCCCGACATGTTCCTGTATAATTCAGTGAGCTGGAATTTTTTATGCCAGTAACATCATGCGGACCCCTCCAATCAATTGGGTTGTGGGCGTTTCCGTGGTACTACTATGCTAGACAGCCCACTCCGCAAAGGACCTCCGATCTGTCGGCCGATTTTATGCCAAGCTTTACCGCCCATCGGGGAGTGCCGGTATGCATTCGGTGGCGACTGATAAGAGCGTCACATTTTCTCCCTATTTAACCTCTGCGCCCCCGAGATGACGGTCAATGGCTCTGATTTGTTTTGGATAAGAAAGCCTCCATGAATACAAAGAATAATACTGAAGATTTGGAGCAGGAGATCGCGGATCTCGAGTCTCGTCTGCACAATGCGAAGGCGGAATTAGCTTCTTCGCACCCTGCGCCGCGCAGCGCAAAGCCCTTGTCTTTGTCGCGTGAGCCCAATGGTATGCTATCAAGATTTTTATGTTCTTTTCTATAGTCGCATTAAGCACTTGGGGCGCTGACCATGGTTGATCGCTATTAGGGATACCTCCTTCGATCCCTATCCATCACGCCTTGCTTCTCCTGTCAGACTCCGCCCTGCCGCTGGGCTCATTCGCGTACTCCAGCGGTCTCGAGTCCTACCTGGCGCACAACAAGCCTCTCCCGCGGTCAGTGACCTCAATCGCATCGTTCCGTCGATTTCTCAAACTCTCCATTGCATCGCTAGCGAGTACCTCGCTCCCGTACGTTCTAAACGCCCACCGATACCCAGAGACATTGGAAACGTTGGATAACGACCTGGACGCATCAACACCGTGCGTGGTAGCGCAGAGAGCAAGTCTGGCTCAAGGGCGAGCGCTGCTAGGACTTTGGGAACGTGCTTTCCGGCGATCATATGGTTTGTACGCGTCTTCTGAATCTTCCATGGCTAATGGCACCGGCACTGCTGCCAAGGCTGTGAAAGCCCTCGAGGATTTCTTGGATGCGCTCAAGTCTTGCTTTGACCATGTAGATGAACTCGGGCCTAAGGGGCATTTCCCGCCATTGTGGGGTGTGGTTTGTTTTATTATGGGCATGGATCTTCACCAGACGGCCTATGTCTTCATGTTGAACCATGCCAAAGCAGTTCTCAGCGCCGCGGTGCGGGCCTCGGTCATGGGCCCTTACCAGTCACAGGCTATCTTGGCCAGCAAGGGGCTTCAGGAAATGATAGTGCAGCGAATAGAACGGGAATGGGAGACCAACGTAGAAGATGCAGGCCAGGTGGTTCCGCCGCTGGACCTATGGGTTGGGAGGCATGAGCTTCTTTATAGCAGAATATTCAATTCATGACATTTATGCCAAAAACAAAGAAAACTCAACTGTGTCCTTGATCTCAAAGTAGAATTCATCATCATCGCGAAGAACGCCATCGATATCGCTGCATTCAGCCATTCATCTTTTACTCATCCAAACGGCCCTAACTAATCCTACATCTCGCGAAAAAGTCAGAAATGTGCGCCTGCGACATTCCCACCCGTGTGCCAGTCAAACAGTCACCGAAGTGGGTATCCAAAAAGCAATAGAAAAGAAGTATAATCAACAAACGTAGCTTGATGGCCAGAATATCCACCATTGCTCTGGCCGATATGCAAAAGAAGACACTTGCTCAGAAGCACAAAATCAGCTCGAACGCCGGCTCCTGAGACCCCTGTCCTGCTAAAAATCAGACAAACACCGCACCGTTAACTTCCCATAATGAAGAGCAATGAACAGAAATTCAAACAGAAAACCTTGATATAAAAAATGTCAAGATGTGAAGAGGTAATCGCGGCAGATATTAGGGAAAGAGAAGAAGAAAAAAAAGCTGAAGAAGAAACTATGGTACAAGAAGTTAAAATCCTCTAAAGTCGAGAAAGCAAAGATCGGAAGGAAGCGAAAAGAATAACGACCTCGGGATCGGGGAGTAATCAGAGGGTGATGTGCATGTAGTCATTATTCCCAAAGGATTTGTTGCAATTCGGGCACTTGCGCGATCGCGAAGTGAGACGTTCTTCGACGCAATCTTTGCAGAAGACATGACCGCATGTCTTGATTGCCGTGTTCTTGAAGTTCCTGCGGCATACTGTGCAGATGGCAAGCGTCTGCGAAACAAGTCAGCAAAGATATCAAACCCTAAAAGTCAATGATCGAAAACATACTCTCAGCATTTCGTACTCAGACGAAGAGTTCCCAAGGCTCTTGTTCTTCCAGTTGTCCAAGCTCTTCTTAGTATCTGTCAGCGATGCCTTCAAGCCTTCAATCTCCATCTCTGCCCGACGACAAGCACTAGAAGTATTTGCCAGTGTGGAATCCTTCGAAGTCGACAGAGCCTTCAGTTCGGCTATCTGGTTTCTCAAGCCGTCCGTGACTATACCGTTCTCTGTGAGTTGCTGTTGAGCCGCATACATTTTGCTAGTGACGGTGTTCAAGGTCTCTTTGTTTTCGCTGGCCTGCTTTTCCATGTTTGCGACCAAGGAACGTGTGGCTGCTTCCGAGTCCTTTAACTGGGAGATAATGTCGGAACTCTTCGAATTCTGCATTCGCAGGGTCCGGACCTCCAACTCACGCGCCTCTTTCGCTTTCATCGCTGCGAAGAATTTCTGATCGGCCTTGGACTTCTCGGCGACTAAACGAGCAACCTTCTCTTCTAGAGCGCTGAAATCGGCCACTTTTTGCGAAGCTAATGTTGAATATTTCCTGCATGCCGTTTGCATGGACGCCAATTCAGTGTTAAGCATCGCATACTGCCGTTCCAAAGTCTGGTATTTGGTCCGAAGCTCTTCAACGGGAATTCCTGCGACATCCGTGGATTGCGCACTGTCGACCTGCACCCGTAGCCTCTCCACTTCGGATTCTAGAGAAGCGATCCGAGCCTCCCCGGCACTTGCGAGTTCCTGAATCTTGATGGTCGCTGTCTTTTCCTGCTCCTGTGCTGCCTTTCTCATCTGTTGGTCGGCCAGTAGTTCATCACGAGCATTCCGTATCCTCGCCAAATCTGTTTCCGCCCGTACAAGTTGCGCTTCCTTCTCGGCGACAACGTTTTGTGTTTCATCGTCGATATGCATACGGTACGAAGTCCGTTCCGATCGTAACTTCTCGGCTTCTTCACGTAGTTGTGTATTCGTCGCTTCAGAATGGTTTATCCGTTTAACCACATCGTCGTATTGCGATCTCAACTGCTTGAACAGATCCGTATGCGCGTAATCGTCGTCACTAGGTTTGGAATGCTGTGGCGAGATGTCAGCGAAAGCTTTGCCGTGTCGCGAGATAAAATACCGACCTTGATATTCAATTCGGTGACTTGGTTCAGCAGGCTGGCATTTTCAGCCTCCAGTTTCTGTAATTGTTCCTTCTGCTTCTCGGATACTGCCACAAGCTTGTGATGCGTCTCTTCAAGCTCCGGATTGCGTTCACCCCGGGTAGCTACACCGTTGGTAGCAGACGGCTCTTCTCGACTTCCGGATGCGCTGTCTGCGCCAGGTCGTTGTGCACCAAGGATATATTGTTTCTCCAATTTGGCGACTGTCACGCTCCGCGCACGATCCAGTTTCTTCTCTGCCACCATGTACCGCAGGGATGCTGCCTCTAAGCTTTCTTCAAGTTGTTGCTTATCCGCTAAGGCTTTCTCGAGTTCGCCAATGGTGACCTTTTCCTCGGCCAATTTCTTGGCCAGCTGGCTTTGCAGATCGGAAACCTCAGGCGGGGCCTTTGCCAAATTTGCTGTAAGTCGCGATATAATGTCACGTATTTCATCCGATCGGGCTTTCAAATGCTTTTCGAAATCTTCCGCATCTTCGAATTGCAAGGAGCTCCGAAAAACCGATTGCTCTGCATGTTTGTTAGTAAGGTCGAGTTCCCATGAAAATATATCGGACGAACAAATAGCGCGCCTACCCTTGCTGTCTTCTTCCCTTTTTACAGGGTCCAACAGTATTTTGACTTCGTCGATCAACTGCAGAGAGAGTTAGAATTTGTATAACCGAATTTCCGAAAATGAACGCACCTGGTTGTACCATGCATCGATAACGCGAAGGTGATCGTTGTGGTAATTTGCAGCCTTGGACAGTTCCTTCACTTTTGTCTCCAGGGAAACCTTTTCGCGTTTGTATTCCTGCATTTGGCGCCATATCGCGTCTTTTTGGAATCGCTGTCGTAGAAATCTCAGTCAGTATCGATACCGGACGAGTAGAACTCAAATCCTGAAACAATCAGAGAATAAGAATCCTGCCGTGTCAATTATCTGCTTACCTCCAGGTCATCCTTCCACGGCATATCCGCGTCGGGATGCGGTTTGCTGCCACCATTGACAGAAGTTGCTTGCTTCTTCGACGGCGGAGCGGAATCATTGTGATCATTAGTAGCGCTTCTCTTCCGGTCTTCCATCTTGACGAGACCTGGATCGGAAGATACGACGGGGGTTGCTTCGGCGGCCGGCATCAGTGGCTAGGACGGCATACGGAGCAGCAGCCACCACCACCGAGCAGCAACTGACCGGAGGTGTTTTAAAATAAAGAAAACGAGAAGTACTCTAACCGTGAGGATAACAGCGTGAGATAGTCGAGAAAGTAAAGAAGAGAGGTGGTGGGTTCAAGATAAGCAGGACAGGGTAGGGGAATGGATCATGGAAGCCAGGAGGATTTTCGACTGGACGTTAGCGTCCCTTAGTGCCTCTCACGTGACCATGCCCACTTTCCCCCCCAGAGTTCAGGACGAACAGCCGGCATCTAGACTTTTTTTTTCTATTGCGCGTCGTCGATTTGTTACCCACCGGGCCATGTAAAGATGAAGGCTTTCTCTAGCTCGGTCATCAGTAAGTATTCTCTTGCATCTGACTATTTCTATTTTTACCTCTACTCCCGCGCAGTCATCTGATTCCTCCGTTTCCGCAGACAAGTCGGGGAAGAAGTTTGCCCCCAAAGCGCCCGTCCGACGCGCCGCGCCAGCTGCACCACCCAGGAGACCAAGTGCAGCCCAACAAACACCCGCTCCGACTCCCCAGCAATCCCAGCCTGTTGCGACAGATACTGCGACTGCTCCCACACCTGAGCCGCCTGTTTCCGCGCCTGAGCCGTCCGTCGCTACCAGTGTCCCAGCGGAACCGCCGGTCGCAGAACCATCCGTTACCCAGAAGACGGCAGATGCAAAGCCAACCCAAGCCGTGACGGCTATTCCGATCCCTGCGCCAAAGCGAAAACCGTCCGTTTCTACACCTATTCCTAGACCTGCGACAAAACCTGCCGCTCCTCAACCTACCCCGCCCCCGCGCAAGGCACCCTCTATTGAGCCCGTCCCTGTATCTGCGCCTGCGCCTTCAAGACCTGAGCCCGAGGTCAGAGCCGAAGAGAGCGTACTCCCAGACGCTTCCCAGGAGACAGCTCGCGATGATACCTTAGTATCACCCCCGCCGTCGCAGCCTCGACACCCTTCAGCCAGTGCGGCTGAGATCCGTCCAACGAAACGTCAGAAAACCGTTGCTACTACGGAATCAGTAGCGCCATCCGTGGAAGCTCCATCAGCCGAAGCGCAACCACTTACTCCTCCAGCTACACAGACCGAAACCGAAGAGACCGCCAACCCCGAAACCGATTCGCAACCTGCCCCTGCCAGCAAAGCTCGGAAGATAACGAAACCAAGGACTAGGAAACCAGTGCAGAATAAGACGGAGGATGGAACGACTTCTCAGCGAAAACGGCGACCGCGTGTGCGACAGCCGCGTGAACCGACCCCCGAAGGCGCAGAGAATATCGAGATTGCGCCGACAGCCATGAAGATGTCAGATCTCTGCAAGGATCTACGGACAGGAAAGATGTCAAAGAGAGAAGTGGAATTACGGAATATGGAAACGGCAGAGCAAGAACGCAAAGAGAAGGCACAACACGGGGGCGAAGATACCGAGTCGACACCTACTAAGCAGAATGGGGAAGCAGCATCTTCGGCACCAGAGCAAGACGGAAATTCCGACGATAAGCACGGAGGGCAAGCAGGACCGGTGATGAGAATCGTCAATGGAGAAATTGTGCTTGATACAGCGTCTTTGCAAGTCGACCGTCACGCCGACGCGGCGCGAGACATGGGAGAACTGGAGGATGTGGTGGAAAACTCGCTCACACGCAAGGTCAACCAAGCCAGTTATGGCAAGCGATCCAAAACCGAATCTTGGGACGAAGAGATGACCGACCTCTTCTACAGAGGTCTGCGCATGTTCGGCACTGATTTCATGATGATCAGTAAAATGTTCCCCGGCCGATCCCGACGCCAAATAAAGCTCAAGTTCAACAACGAAGAGCGCAAAAACCCCGGCCTAATCAAGGATACGCTTCTTGGCCCGACCGAATCCATCGACATCGCAACATACTCTGAGATGACAAACACGGTCTACGATGATCCCAAGCACATCCAGCAGGAGCTGGACGAAGAGAAGAAACGCATTGAAGACCAGCATTCCAAAGAAAAGGTGGCGCAGGAAGAGTTGCTTCGCAATCCGGACGGCGCCAATGAGGGCAACGCTGCTGATAAGAACAATGGAACAGCAACCAAGAAGCGGAATAGCAAAAAACAAGCTAAGAACGCGGCCGGCGGGACGGAAGAAGTTGTTGGTTCGATTGATGATTTTCCTTGATACGGTCTAAAATGTATTGAGTAATGAATTGGCGTTTTGTGAAAGGCGTTTATGGGGTTTGGGTTATACGATCTAGGATCTGATGACTATATCTGGAGGATGGTTTGGATTTTACCTGGTTTTTACACTGCGCAGCATGTTTTATTGTCTATTTGACTTGTTGACTGGCTTATGCATTGGTTGTCGCTGCGTTACGACCAAGTAATTAGCCAAAATGAAATCAAAACTGCTTCAAGCGGTCCTGCTCACATTCACCTCCTCCTGGTCGACCCAAACCCGGTCCCCGTAGTAGTAGTTGAGAACCCCGGCGATGAACGAGTCCGTGAACTGCCTTCCCAAGGGTCACGATCATATCTCGTACCCATCCGTCGGCCACCAAAAGGCGAGCCATACCTCTCGCTTCTTCTCCCCATCTCGTAGCCAGCAGCGGTACCACCCATTGCACCAGTCCAGAAGCCCGGTCTCCAGCCGCCACTCAGCGAGGAAGTACTGTGATCGGGATATCTGGAATATGGCGGCGGGGGCCCAGGATATCCACCATTACCGCCAGGTCCTCCACCACCACCACCACCACCACCCCAGAACGTTCCCCAACCACGACGCTGATCCGGCCGGTCTCTGCGTATACCAAAGCAACTCAGAACCATAGGCCACAAGATAAATAGAAAAGCAGCCACCATAAACCCAAAGAAAACCAAATTCCCCACCGCACCCAACGCATTACTCTCATCCCGCATCCTCCCAAACCTCTCCTCCCCGACATCCGTCAACAACAACCGATACTCAACCCCACAACTCCCCTTCAACACCCACTTATCATTCGCATCTCTGTATCCCTCACAGATAACATCCGTAGCACCCAGTTTGAACTCCGGCGGGAGAGGCGCAGTGCAGGTCCATTGGATGTCTTCCTCGTCGTACTCGGAGCCTGCGTTTGTGCAGCGCATTGCGTCGATGGTGTAGAGGTTGCATACTCGTTTTGAGGGGCCGATGCATGTGAGTTGGGAGATTGGAGAGACTCGGCGGGAGGTGGTGCGTTGGTTTGCTCGGAGGGTTAGGGATTTGACGTGGGAGAGGAGGATGGCGTTTTTAGCGGATTTTTGGGAGGAGCCATATCCGAATGAGATGGCAGAGGAGGCGTGTAGGAGGAGGGATAAGAGGAATATGAGGGTTAACGATCCTAACGATCTCATGTTTGTCACTTTATGGTGTGACGTATATACTTGGGTATCGACTATGTATGTGCCTTATCTGATCAAGGGCGGTAAATATACACGTGACTCGACAGGGCAAAATGGCCTGGGGGTCAAACCGTCAAATGGGAAGAGTGGTCGATCTAGGAGTACAGAGTAGTATGTACTCTGAATACAGAGCGGACCTGTCGATCACTTAACACAGCCTCGTGCTTATATGCTTGATTCATAAGGCTGCTGTCCGCCGCTGGCGTTCATGAATTTCTTAAGAATATTATGCGACGAAATATCTCCTTTTGACCATTGCAATCTTCCCTTTCAACACACGTTAGTCGGCGCTCATTACAATAACCACTACATTCCGATGTGGAATCCTATTTGCTGTTGGCCATCACTGCTTCTACCAAAGTTCAAATGCTCAGCTTCTCTCCGATGAAACCTATTCTATCTCATCATACAAAAGTGTCCAGGCAGCAAATCAATTCTGTAGTGGGAACACTCTTCGCCTTCATAGTTAAAGCTTTACTAGCGGTGACTGTATCCGATGTATTCAGTCAACTTGCATGGAACACAGTCACAACCCGAACCACGGAGATTGGCGTCAACGATGATCTCTTCTCGATACTCACCAATGGCTTCTATATCCTTGACTTACCTCTATAGTGTCATCATCCATTGACCATGGGCCTTACCCTGGTTTTTTGGCTACTTCCTGCTGCATCCGTGATAGCCTCTGCAACGCTGAATGTTGACCTCGCACCGATCACCAACTCGAGTATCTTGCGTGTTCCCTGTGTTGACTTCACAAGCTTAAATTTCCCTTGGATGACGGTCTTCCCAGATGATGATTCATATACAATATATATAGGTCCCTTGGATGCCGTTAAAAAGGTCGTCCCTGCCACCACAGCCGAGGGTAAAATCCTACCAATCCAAGCTCCATCGACCAACTCTTCATGGACCCTAAATTTCCATGACCCGGCTCTGAGCTGCGAGGTAGTTGACGAGGGGCTTCAGAATGATATCATGTAGAACATTAGGGATGCAGTCAATCAACTTATCAGCCATACCATAGCAAAGACCTTATATGGATACAATTCCTGGGCCTACCTGGCGCAGAAAGTAACGGCCATCTGCCCTTCTACAAGAATAATGCAACCAATGCAACCTACATCCAACGTGCAAGTTCGATTGGCCCCCTAGGGAATTCGAATGTTAAAGGTGGTCAAGTGTCAGGGCTTTCCTCACATATCAGACAATGCAACCATCACTCAAACACAGCTTCTTGCGGCGTTACGGGATCCACACATTCTGGAATGCACACTCTATAATGCTTCATATGCTACCAGCTTTGCCTACGTGAATGGCAACCAGAATGTGAAGGTTGAGAGCCTCGAACACTTGAATGATGTTTGGTTTCTTGCCAGTACGAATGGCCAAGAACCCCTTACTACAGTAAATCATTCGACTACGAATTCTCACCTGTCTTCAAGTGGCTATAGCACTACCTTAGTTGAGAACTTTTCGTATCAGTCGGTTATGGGAGCTTTTGGGTCTAATGGTTGGGAATATCGCGAATTTACTGGACGAAGAAAACCTAGACACGACCGAGTTGAATACGACTATCATGATGACCCCGTTATCAGATACAAAAGAACTCTCCTTCCTGACACAGGAATAAGCTGATTATAATCTCAATATTTTCCAACAAGTCTGGGATGGCGACTCGGTTATACCATTGACCAACAGCTCTGCATCCTTATTGCAAAGTATTGAGGAAATGTTTCAGAATATTATGATATTTCTCATGAGATCTAATTTCCTACAGTATGTACCATCCGTCTGTCTTTTGAATGAAAGCCATTGATCTTTTCGATTCACCACAAGAAAATACTTGCACATAACTAATACGTATATAAACCAAACTATTCCTCCTCCCTACGCACCCCCAGACACTAACGTGACATTGACAACCTACCACAACGTCTACATCTACTCGCTGAGCATCCTGTGGCTTGCTTACGGGACTGCTATTGCAGTAACTTGCCTCAGTGTTTTAGTGGGGATTATGGCATATACATCTAACAAGGGGTCTTACAGCACCAAATCCTCGACTATTCTCAGAACAACGCGCGATGCGTCTCTTTCGGTACCGATAATAGCAGAGGATACTGGTGGTTTGGATCCTCTTCCGGAATATTTAGCGAAAGGGAGCATTACTTTCAATGGTCCGGAAAGGATACACCCTTCCCACAAAAGATCCATCCAACAATCAGACAGAAAAGATCCAGTCGACAGTCGGACAGAATTGTCACCATCGCTTGTAGAATAGGAAGGAGTCCTTGTTGTATTGCTAATGCGTATACGGAGTAACTATATATACATACTCGTATCCTCGAAGTATTGCTAGCCCCAATAGGCAACCCGCTCGGGTAGATCACCGCGGAGGCGGCGAGCTCTCAGCTAACTATCGATAAAATAACTTTTCGACCACTTCGATTTACACCTCAACTGCCACCTCTGCCATTTCAACGGCAATGGGCTAAGACAGGTGTTTTGAAGGTCTACAGCGGCTGACAATGAGTCTTCAAAGTACGTTCTTATTCTATTCTTCTTCCTTTTCAGCTTCTGAGCTGACTTGATCCAGACGGAACCTCGCCGGTGCCGGCTCCATCCTCGTACGTGAAGACATCGTGAAATCATAACTCGAAAACGCGCATTACTGACAATTGGCAGGCTATCATTTACACAGGGGTTTCTTCTCGGGCAGCTCTCTGTCGTGCTGTTGATCGGGGCCTTCATCAAGTTCTTCATTTTCGGCGAAGCACCTCCGTCCCCATCCCGCGGACTTTCCCACCGCAACGCAACTCAAAGACGAACCAACTCCGTCTACAATGCTTCCCCGAACGAGGAGACGTCCAGATCATTGAGAGAAAAGCCTTCGACATCCAATGTCCTCCGTCCAGTTCCCTCATCCGCAACGAACACCCGATCCATCCTCCGAAAAACCTACTACAATGCTATTCCTTCCACGCCCTCCAAACATGGTCGTCAGAGGATGCACCATTCGTCGCATCAGCCGGAATCGATGGACTGGTTTAATGTGTTAATTGCTCAGACCATTGCACAATATAGACAAACGGCCTATTTGCTGAAAGACTCGCCTACGTCTTCGATTCTCAGCTCTCTAAATGCGGCGTTGAATAACCCGGAGAAGAAACCGTCGTTCGTGGAGAAAATAGCAGTCACGGATATTTCTCTAGGGGAAGAGTTTCCGATTTTTAGTAACTGTCGTATTATTGCTGTTGATGATCCCAATACCGATGGTGGGCGACTCCAGGCGTTATTAGATGTGGATTTGAGCGACGATAACCTCTCCATCGCTGTCGAGACATCGTTGGTACTTAATTATCCCAAACCACGTTCTGCCATCCTACCCGTCGCACTATCGGTCTCTGTTGTTCGATTCTCGGGGACATTATGTATCTCTTTGGTCCCAGCATCTACGCCTCCCCTCCACACGCCGTCCCCATCTCCGTCGCGCGATGCAGATGCGCGCCCGCAAACTGGTTCTGCTGAGGCCAACCAATCTGCAGCTGATGCGCAGGATGATTTTACGAGCTCTAATAGTCCGAAAAGCAACGTCGCATTCTCGTTTCTGCCCGATTATCGGCTCGATCTCTCGGTCCGCTCGCTCATTGGCTCACGGAGTAGGCTCCAGGATGTGCCCAAGGTTGCACAGCTAGTCGAGGCTCGGGTGCATGCATGGTTTGAGGAACGGGTTGTCGAGCCTCGAGTCCAAGTCGTCGGGCTACCAGATCTCTGGCCGCGTATGGGTCGGACAGGCGTGAGGACGGGTGACGAATCCGAAACAGCCTCGAATCCAGCGTCGCACACCGGTCAGGCAACCGATATAGCCGTCCCTATTCAGAACGATGGGAATGATGGAGAAGCACCGGGGCTAAGGTTCCGCGGGTCGTGCCCATCATATGATAGTGCTTCGCGGACCAGCAGCTATAACGTCGAGATGGGGGGCCTTCGGAGTCGGAGTATGACTCGGGATGATAGCGGCGGAGAGTTCCAGATGCCTGGGTCTATGCCTGGCAGCGTGGTTGCTAACTGAGTCTACACGCTGCTGTTTTTCATGCCGTTATGTCTGGCAAGGAGTTCAAGGAGATTCTACTCATGTAACATTACTCTTGAAGCATTAGAGAAAAGTCTCAGTCATAAATCCATTGATGCGTTGAGGTATATACAGGCTTAAACGTGCAAATAGATTGTCCAACAAGAGCATTCAATGCTCACGCTTAGTTTGCGGCAACAGCAGGGCTGGGGACGGTGTCCAGGTATGTCTTCCGGTGCGGGTTGACATCAACCTCAGGGCCACGGTTCAAGGGCGTCCACTTGGGCTCCGCCTGGAAGAGACGCATAGCCTTGACATACTATTATCCACAATCAGCAAATACCCTACACCCCTAGACAAGAAGCACTTACGTTCTTATCATCCGTTGTAAACCGATGATAAATCCCAGCCGGAAGAATAATCAAATCATCCTTACTCAACCGAATGCGCACCCACTCATCCTCCTGCCCACGCACATCAAAGTATCCCTCCCCATCGCGAATGTATCGAATCTCCTCGTCCTCATGCAGATGCTCACTGAAGAACGTTTTCACCTTCTCCTCGTAGATGTCGCCCATAGTCTGCGGCGAGACGCAGACTTCGTCACGGTTCTTGTAGCCGCGCTCGGCGGCCAGGGTGTCGACGAGGTCGATGGTTGGGCAGTGGCGGTAGAAGACGCCGATGGACTCGAGGTAGGACTCGGTGACGGGGCGGCCGGAGTCGTGGGCCTCGCGCTGGTCGCCCTGTTGATTGTTAGCTTCAATTCTGAAAAGAGAAGTATGCGAAATTTTTCGGGCAATGAATGTAGGCAGACTTACCGGTTGGTTATCGTACCAGTATGCCTTCATTTTGCCTATATCTGACGGACAAGATATCTCAAATGTAAGAAATTCTGCAAATGATGCGAATGACCTGCAGTTATATGCCGAAGATCCAATATCAAAACCAATCGAACGCGGGGTGTGAAAATGCTGCCCCGCAATTGGCCGACGATGGCGCAAAAGTTGCCGGAAATGGGCTTATGTCATCACACCACCGCCTTCGGAGTTAGCGGCAATAAGCGCTCCACGTGATCCTATCGCTTTTTTTTTTTTTTTTTTTTTTCGGTACCTGGCAGTGTATCAAGGTGCAGGGGATAACATTCATTGTTGCTGTGTTTTTGGTCAATTCGTTATCAGCATTATGGCTTTTCGAGCACGATCAGTGGCTCTCTTCCGCTGGAGCCACGGTCCTCGCTCGGGGATGCTATGTAGGGGCCGTGGTATTGCTACGGTCTCCGAGGGTGCAAGGTATACCCCCTTCCCCAAGTGCTCACCATCGTATTTACTCACTATTTGTGCTAGACCATACGATGTCGTCGTTATCGGAGGTGGCCACGCAGGCTCCGAAGCCTGCGCCGCCGCAGCCCGTTCCGGTGCTCGAACCGCACTCGTCACACCCTCGCTCTCGAACATCGGCGTCTGTTCATGCAATCCCAGTTTCGGAGGAATTGGAAAGGGTACAATGATTCGGGAGGTGGATGCAATGGACGGAGTCGCCGGCCGGATCATCGACAAAGCGGGTATTATGTTTCGGATGCTTAATAGGAAACAGGGCCCTGCGGTTTGGGGTCCCCGCGCGCAGATCGATCGTGATTTGTATAAGAGGTATATGCAGGAGGAGCTTGTTGGGACGGAGGGATTGAGTATTGTGGAGGGGAAGGTCGCAGATATTGTGGTTTCTAAGGAGGGGATGGAGGATACTCCTGGGGCGCAGGGAAAGATTGTCGGGGTGAGGCTGGAATCTGGAGAGGTCATTCCTACTGGGAAGGTTGTTATTACGACTGGGACTTTCCTCGGTGGGGAAATTCATATCGGACTTGATGTTTTCCCATCGGGGCGTATGGGAGAAGCTGCGACTTTTGGATTGAGCAAGTCTCTTCGTGATGCTGGCTTCCAATTAGGACGATTGAAGACGGGGACTCCGCCACGATTGGACTCGAAGACGATTGACTACGCGCCTCTGGAGGTTCAGAAAGCCGATTCGCCGCCGCAGCCGTTCTCCTATCTCAATAATACCGTGCAGGTGGGCGATGAAGGTCAGCTCACATGCTGGCTAACCTATACCAACGAGGCCGCCCACGATATCATCCGCGCCAACCTGGACAAGTCCGTCCACATTCGTGAAACAGTCAGAGGTCCCCGGTACTGTCCATCTTTGGAATCAAAAATCATTCGGTTCCACGATAAGCAGAGGCACTTGATCTGGCTGGAACCGGAAGGGTTCGCACCCAATGATGTTATCTATCCGAACGGTATCTCGATGACTGTTCCCGCAGATGCGCAGTACGAAATGCTGCGGAAGGTTCGTGGCTTGGAGAATGTGACTATGCTCCAACCGGGCTACGGTGTTGAATACGACTACATCGATCCCCGCAATCTCAAACCGACATTGGAAACCAAACTGATCAGCGGTCTCTACCTTGCTGGACAAATCAACGGTACAACCGGCTACGAAGAAGCAGCCGGACAAGGTATCATCGCCGGAACCAACGCCGGTCTAGATGCACAAGGCCGAACACCCTTCACCCTAGGCCGCTCAGACGGCTTCATCGGCATCATGATCGACGACCTCATCACCAAGGGCGTCTCAGAACCCTACCGCATGTTCACAACCCGAAGCGAATACCGCATCTCCAGCCGGGCAGACAACGCAGACCTCCGCCTAACCCGCAAAGCTCGCGACGCCGGCATCGTCACAGAGAAGCGCTGGCGCCACTTCAGCGACACAGAAGGCCAAATCGGCGAACTCATGGATCTCCTCGGGAACACGCGCCTCACATCCAACGCATGGTCCCGCAGGGGCTTCGGTGTGCGCGCTGATACCTCCACCCGCTCCGCACTCGACATCCTCGCCCTACCGAACATCGAAGTCGACTCTCTAATCCCCCATATCACCTCCGCCCCCGGCACAGCATACACCCCTTCTTCCTTCCCCCCAGAAGTCCGCATCCGCGTCGGCATCGAAGGCCGCTACGCACCATACGTCAAACGCCAAGAAACAATGGCAAGAAAATACCAGCACGACGAGAACCTCACCCTCCCCGCTGATCTCGATTACTCCAAGATCCGCGGTATCAGTACGGAGGAGCGCCATGCACTGGAGCGCGTACGGCCTGTTAGCATCGGTATGGCGAGACGCATTGAAGGCGTTACGCCCGCTGGTGCGTTACAGTTGGTGTTTCATTTGAAGAAGTTTGGAGGGAAGAAGGGGCTTGCGGGGAGGGATGCTGAGGGTGTAACGGAGGAGGTTTTGGGGGCTGCTCCTTGATTTGTGAGAGTTCTCGTTTAATGTGTTATGTACAACATGGGATATAAAGCATCTATACATCGGCGCTTGGGATTGATTATAGGATATGGGAGGAGTCTTTGTTTTGCTCATCGGATGATATAAAATTTCTGCTTCGATACCACGTCTACCATTTGGTTATGATATGTCCATCTTATGTATATTAGGAATATCCACTCAACCTGAATGACTTCAAGTATGAAATTAAATTACTTACGAAGAATCAGAACCAACTATGAAGCGATAAATGCAATGCTATGCAACTCATTTACAGGACTTCAAGTACACAAACCATTCACCCCGTATGTACAACTGTACGATCACGACTTTTTCCCTTTCTCCATCGAAAAGTTTCGAAAACATTAAGAAGACCCCTTCTTCGTACTACCTCTAGCAATCCTCTTCTGGACTTCTTCCTTGGTCAAGATCTTAACTGCGTTCTTCGAGAAGACGTAGCTAAGACCGGACCAGATGGTGGTTCCTGCGACGAGGTATCTACACAATTAGCATCGGTGAACAAGAAATCGAAAAATAAAAACAACAGCTGTAAAAAAAAAAAAGAGAATACTCGCTCGCAAAAAAAGCAAAAACATACAACAGCCGGGATTCGCTGGTGGTCACCCACCCAACTACTAACCGGCCGGCGTGTGGCTTAAGTACGGCTGAGCGGACGGGAAGCCCTGTTCTCCACACCCTATGGTCGTATGTACTAACTTTATCCTCAAAGAGAACTATACAGCGTTGATACGCCCCTATACACCCACAACGAAAAGAGCAAAATAGAGGAAAAGAGAATAGGAAACTTACTGAAATCCAGTCATAGCCTCTCTAAGATGCCAAGCATCCAAGAACGTCTCCGGAAGCACAGGCAGAGCGATCGCAGAGCCAACGAGCAAAAGCTGCAATGCGGTGTTGATCTTGGATATCTCGGTCGGTTTCACCTCTGCAGAGGGGAGCGAGAAGTCCCAATACCGGGCCATTGTTTTGGGTGGTGGAAGGGAGATCCAGCGGTAGTAGATCGCGGATATTGCGAGGCCTACGTCGCGGCCGAGGATGATCACGGCGAGCCAGACTGGTTGTCTCAGTTATATATTCTGAAAGTGGGTGGGAGAGGCATACCGGGAATAGATCCGTTTACTGCTAAACAAGCAACACCGATGGTCATTAGTAGCTTGTCGGCCATTGGGTCGATAATGGTCCCCACAACTGTCTGTAGGTTCCATCGACGGGCGATATACCCGTCGACGAGGTCCGTCACGCCGGCATAGGCAAACAAGGACAAGGCAGCAGCGTGGTGGTGCTGGACGAGAAAGTACCCTACAGCGGGGGCAGCAAGCAGACGAGAGAAGGTCAGGATATTCGGAACAGTGTAGATGTTTTCGTGAGTTTTTTGAGGGACTTGTATCCGAGGTTGTTCAGGTCTGGCTCAAATTGTCAGACAGAAATTGTGGATGGCGCTTGGCGAGGCCTGAATATAGATATCCTGGAATAGTATGGGATATAACATACTCTTTCGTAGGTTGTGCCTGATCTTCTGGGCTTTTGTTTGTCGTCCATCTCTTCTGACTGAGTATCTGTATGCAGCTTGCATTTGCGCCACGCACGAAGCAATCTTTCGTCCTCGGAGCCCTGAAACTGGTTAGATTTCTCGTTTAAGGTCAGCGAAGGCAGGCGATCAAACCTCGATAACCCCGACAAAGTAACAATAGACCGGTTGAACATCCCATGCTGCCGAAACCCTCCCCTCAATGCACCCGAACCGAGCGAGCGAGTACTTGGGCCTAGTAACCGCGGACACTGCCGGGACAATAAAAATGCACTTGTTGCCATGATGACTTCCAGTCCAAAGACAGAGTAGGCAAATAGGATAACGAGTCAAATAGATTGTTTTCTTTTCAAGGTATGCTCCCGTGGCGCAGGAATTTGTCGTCCTTAGTTCAATTCAGAGCGTCTCTTCGACCCGAATTAACAAGTAAGCGTGTTAATTCCTATGGCATCACAGGCAGCCTGTCAATGCCGATACTTCGCAGATTGCTTATTGGTCTGGTTTGCGACAAACACCGGTCAAATCAGACTCACGAGCTGGCAATCGGAAAGCAAACACACAGATTCGGTACCTCACTAGCCGTTCAACTGGCCATTCAATTCTATACAGACACGAAAGGATACAAATAATTTGTCGGGAGTTCTGTTTTGAAGCCGAGTTTATACAAAACGAAGCCCGTAACTTCTGGGGAGAAACCGCGGAAAAGCTGTTTGTCCGGTCACATGACTCTATACAGAGTGACGTTTGCCGATTCGGGCAATATTCTTTCTACTCTATGCCATACTTAGACGATAGCAGAGTTATATGATCCTCTGTGACTAGATATTATGTGGCGTTACACAGACAAGATAATATTCACTGCACATGCCCCCCATCATCATCAAGGCTAATCATCAAACAACTAACTGCAAACATTCACCAACAGTCTAACTGGAGGAATACACATCAAAGCGCCTGATTTATACACTGCAAAGTTATACAGGCAGCCTAATTCACTGGGTTTGTCATGCTTTTACTGCCTTTGTCTCTGTCACTGTCAGTCTTCAGAACGCCGTCATGCCCTCTTTCATCTGACCTCCGACTCTCACCTGACAGCATCAACAGCTGCTCCTGCCGCTCTTCGTTCAAATCCAAAGAGAACTTACGTCAACAGCGGATATCGCACAAGCTTACAGCGCCAGCTAAATAGTCGGTTTCTTATCTCTGTTCATGGATCTCGACTACATGAATCGTATCTGGCGTTCGACTCGCATGGATATTGCAAATGGGGCTCTGGAATGACGGCTTCTTAAACTTACAGAAGGCAGACATGGTTTCCGTGGCTAAAAAGCAGGATGAAGCAGAAGGAGAAGCACCCGTGTCTGCTCCAGCACCTCCAGCGCACCCTCCACTTCCCAGCGTTCCTCCAACAAAGCAAGACAGCAATGGCAGCAAACCGTCTCAAGACCCTAACCTCGCCAATCCCCGACTACTGGTCAACAGATCCTGCATTTACGAGCGTCGACTACCTGGCGATGCCTATATTACAGCACACGTCCAACGGCTCCAACACGGTTACTACTCCTGTCCCGCCGTGTCAGACAAAGACTTTGAACACGTCGACTTCCTCGCCGTTAACTTCGTCTTTCATTCACCTAATACGTTAGATCACCGGTTCATGGCAGCTACCATTCGCGCATCCGTCCATGGCAACCGCAAAATGTCCACTCCCGGCCAGATACAACCCCGGTTCATAATGCACGCACCACATCTGATCTACGGAGCCGTATCGCCAGAGACACTACAATGGAATTTTGGACTAGCAGGCAGTTTAGGTGTTTCAGAGTTCCCCGTGAGCGCGAGTATCTCACCATCCGGAGGTGTGCTTGGACGATACCGACGATACGAAATGATGCGAATTCAAGGGTCTGCGCGGACGTTGAAAAGCCCCCATGGACAACAATATGACATTGAATCCGGGGAGATCGTCTGGTCACTGGAGGAGAACTCACTGCAGCGCTCTGGTCTACCGCGGGAATTTACATTCGCCATGCTAATTCACAAACCACGCGCCGAGAGTCGAATCCATTTCTCCTTGGACATCGATCCGGTAATCCAATCGTGGTATGGAAGCTATCCGAAGTGCTGGTTATCACTTTCACGGTACCAACCTGTACAACGACGACCGATTGATTTCAGACGGGATATAGGACAACGGTTTGAGACGGGGTCATCATCGAAAAAGAAACGATTCAACTTCGCAACTCTTGAAAGCTCGTTTGACGAGTATGTTAACATGCCAGGAAGAAGGTTCACGACGGGCGTAAGTCCCAGTTGGCTAGATGGGGATGAAGCAGTCATTGACATCAAAATCAGACCAACCCGGATAACAACCTTTTCCGAGACGATAATGAATTCAATCCAGATGTTGTCAGGGGGTTGTCCGCAGTTGAATCTCGTGGGAAGACCGCCCCGCGCAAACCTGCGAATCACCCGCCAAACGAACCCCCAGCTGCCAATTTGAACGTCCGCGTCCTGTTAGATACAGCGTCGAGTAGCACGACGAAACGACGTAGGAGAATGTCTAACCCAGAGAGAGGCATGCGCAGGACAGAGCCACTTCGGAGAACTAGGTCTGGGGATACTACGTATCAGTATCAGTCGAAGATGTTGGCTTTAGAGCAGGCGGACGATTATTAGGATCGCAGATTTTTCCTTGTTTTTGTTTTGTTTTCGAGTATGATACCACTGAGCATGATGTATTTAGCATTGAAGGGCCTATACATATTGTACAGTCTATACCTGAATGTACCAACAAGTGCGCATGAGATATGTTGCTGCGTCACCATAATACAAGATAGCCATGCTAACTTCAGGTCTTGTTCTATTGAGTCTCGATCAATCCTTTCAGTTAATCTGATCCAGTAATGGATCATTCGTCTACAATAGTTCTTCATCTCGCCTGGGTGAGGGTATGAGAGTGATGGTAGATGGAAGTTGTAGTATTTCATGAAAACTACGGTCTTGATGGATTCTCGGATTACTGCATGGCCACAGAGTATGGGGTATTACTGCTTTGGAGGTGTAGTGTAGTGCATATTAAACAATAATCATATGTTCTATCTATTCTATTAACTAAACGCTAAATGCCATGACGCTAACGACTTTTCTCTATTTGCATCACATAACATCGAATCAAGCACATATACCATGAGATCAAGAACCACTAGACATGAGACATGTCACACATAACCAATAACCAGTGAAAACGAGGCCAGGTCAGGGCAGAGGACAAGAAAAAGGGCAAAGCAAGAAGCTTACTCCTTCTTCCTAAACAACCCCTTGATTTTATCAACACACAATCCCGCAAACCCAAACACATACCCAATTCCAAACGACCAACCACGCACACGAACAGTGTAAATGAAAAAGTAAACAAGGAACCAATTCACAATAACAAACGCAAGGAAGATACCGAAACACCTCCACTTGTCGCCCTCGTGCACGTTCAGATTCTGCATGTACTGACTACCTGACTTGTAGGGGCAGTAGCCGCAGTTCGACGTGGCGTTGTCGTCGAGCAGGTACCCCGCCTGGGCGATATTGTCGACGAAGTTACCCGCGTATTGCCGGCAGGTTTGGCCAGGGGGCGGGCTGAAGCGGGTTGCTTCGGAGGGTTGGCATTGGATGTGGACGGACGGGAAGGTGGTGGAGATAACGCCGCGCATCCACCAGGTTGTCGGGTTGAGGTAGTACATCCAGTACTTCCAGAAGACGGGATAATCGGAGTAGGGGCGGACGATACCGTTGAACAGGTTGACCATGACGAAGAAGAAGGGGAGGACGTTGGAGATGACCGTGAAGGAGGGCGCGAAGGCACAGATCCATTGTCCCCAGCTAGCCTGGAACAGGAAGAAGAGCATCGACATGAGGAAGACGTATCCGGCGGACGAGGAGTCTGTCGGGAAGCCGACGGGGTAGTACCAGAGGAGCCAGTAGATGAGACCAGTGACGATGGCGGCGGGGATTTCGCAGACAACGTTGGCCGTGCAGAAAGCGACCCAGCCGTAGATACGGGAGGGGTATTCACGGGCTTCCCAGAGAGCGCGGTTGATGTAGAATTTGGGGACGACGGAGTTGAGAACGATGGGAGGGATAAGGATGATCAAGAAGATAGAGAACATCCGGTTTTGCATGCTTGCGACCGAGCTGTCCAACATCCAGAAAGTAAATCCGTTGAAGATACCAATGATAACACTGACAAATAGCTTTCCGTAGTAGTACGACGGATCGCGCCAGTATTGTGTGAATAACCGCATGGTAAGCTGCTCAATCTGGGTGATCGTCGGCGCCGCAAACTCATACTGCTCTCCGGCAGTGGGAGCAGGCAACTTGCCTCTCTCCTCCCGGATCTTTGTAATCTCGTTCAAAACCCGGTGGTTCTGTTCCGAGTTCTTCCACTCCTCGTTCCAATCAACCTTGTCAGCCTTGGCGGCCGTCTCGAGGATGAATTCCGCAACGTTCTTGGTGGGCGGGCACACGACGCCACGGTCCGCGAAGTACTTTACGACGTCTGCGCCTTCCTTGCCGACGGGGCCGAAGTAGAAGGTGTTACCGCCGGGGTTGAGGGCGAGAATCATATCGAATTGCTGGATGAGCATGGACGAGGGCTGGTGAATGGTGCAGACGATGGCCTGACCAGCCTGAGAGAGCTTCTTAAGGAATCGAACGATCGAGAACGCGGCTTGACTGTCCAGACCACTGGTGGGTTCATCAAGGAAGAGCAGAAGGCTGGGCTTGGCGGCAAGCTCGACACCAATGGTGACACGCTTCTTCTGTTCGACGCTCAGCGAGCCGATGATGGCATCTTGGATCTCTTCGAGTTCCAGCAGGTCGATGATCCGGTCAACGTAGTCGATCTTCTCCTGGCGCGGGGTCTTGCGGTCCTGGCGGAGGATGGCGGAGAACTCGAACGCTTCGCGGATAGTCGAAGTGTTGTCGTGCAGATCCATCTGTTCACAGAAACCGGTTCCACGCTGGAAGTCGGCACCAAGGGCGTGTCCATCGACCAGCATGTCACCAGTCACCACACCCATCTTCTGACGCTGGGCCAGGGTGTTGAGCAAGGTAGTCTTACCCGCACCGGAAGCACCCATCAGAGCGATCATGAGACCGGGCTTCGCGTATCCGTTGACACCGTTCAGTAGCTTGCGTGTTCCATTGCCGTAGGGCACCGTGTACTCGACGTCGGACCAGGTGAAGATCCGGTCACTGGACGAAAGGCGGTTGAAGGTTTCGTCGTTGCCACTCGAGCGTCCTTCCACCGCAGCACCGTCACCGCCAACCTGTTCTTCATCGTTGCCCTTGGCAGCCTGCTTTTTGAGGTTCTTGGAGCGCTTGGAGCGCTTGAAGACCAGCGCACCACCGCCACCACCGACGAAGGAAAGGAACTCAGCAGCAAGGACAGTGACAAGGAGATACAGGACTGTAAACGCAATAACCACACCAAAGTTGCGCCACAAATGGTTCCGTGTGAATTGGAAGCTGGAATCGAGGTAATTAGCACCCGAGACCCTCGTGCTGTCCAATTCCGAACCAGTCAGGGCGCAGCCTTGGTATGCCGGATCGACACCAGGACCCTGAGGCACCAATTGCGAAGGGTTGCACTCCATGTGTCGATTCGAGAACTCATTTGTCAAGACCGATTCGTAACTGTACGAGAGCGGGTTCACGTAGAACAGCCATCCGAACCAAATGGAACCGCTGATCAGGTCCTGTTTCGGAATCACATAACCGACGTAGAGAATCAGAATGTTCAAAGCAATTCCACTGAACCGGACAGCATCATCGATAGTTGGCGACAAGGCGGCGAACATCCGATACATCGAGGTGATACAGAACGTGGTCGTGTACACGAACAGGAAGTAAATCCAAAACTTGGACACGTCCACATCCAACTGAGTCATGAAATAGACGATAATCGTGAACGGAGCAACCATGCAGAAAATTGCCGGGAAATCGACGACAACACGAGCGATGGACACGGCAGACGGACGGTAAAACGCATAATCCTTGTGACGAGCGACGATGCCTCTTCCGGTAACAGCAGGCATCAGTTCGGTCAACTGCAACCAACCCAGGAACAGAATGGAGAAGAACAGAGCACCGCCACGGGAGAAAGCACCGCTAGTATCGAGGGATTCACCGTAGAACAGAGACGAGACGATAAGACCGTTGGAGACGATAATGAAGTACTTGGTGTAGAGAGACGTCTTGTCACCCAACAGCAACCAGAACTCACGCTGCACACAGGCAAGGACCTGGCGCACCAGAGAAACGGTGTAGGGAGACTTCTTGGGGACCGTTTTACTCTTGGATTGCGCAACCATCTTCTCGAACCGACGAGTATCCTCCTGGTTGGTGTCCTGGAGTTGCTTTTCGTAGCTGCTCACATCGTCCAAGATGCGCTTGTAGGTATCGCTCTTGCGGAAGATATCCTCGAGCTCCTCAGCCGTCTTGGGAGTCGAAGCCTCGCGACCCTCCTGGAATTGACGGGCGTTGGGGTCACAAAGCGAAGTCAAGAAATCGGCCGTAGTGCTGCAACTGTCAGTATCAATTTGCCAGAGGAAGAAAAGGGAGAGAAACATACGATTGATCAGGGCAGTAGAAACCAAGGTTAACAAAGTACTGCTTGGCCTGGTTGGCAGGGCCTTGGTAGAGCATGCGACCCTGGTCAATAACCATAACCTTGTCCATAAGCTCATAGATACTTTCACCAGCCTGGTAAAGGGTGAGGAATGTAGTCCGCTTGCTGACATCTGTCATGATGCGCAGAGACTTGGCGTAATCCAAGGCAGTGCTGGCATCAAGACCACGAGTGGAGTTGTCCCAGCAGACAACAGACGACTTAGTAGCCAGCGTCTCAGCAATACTGACACGCTTGCGCTCACCACCAGAAACACCGCGAACATACTCGTTACCGACAACGGTGTTCCTAGTATGGGTGATACCGAACATCTTGAGCAGGGCGTCGATGATGACGGGAATACTGGCGCGGTCGTGCTTCTTGGTCTTGTTGATCAAAGAGAACTTGAGGGTCTGCCAGACGGTGAGGTTGGGGAAATGCTGGTCATCTTCGGGGTTGTAGTTGACCTCGCCGCGGAAGCGCTGGTGCTGTTCCTCAGCGGAGAGACCACCGTAGCTGACCTCACCCTCGACGCCCGCGTAGGCCCCGCGGTCGTTGGAAATGGCCTTGAGGAAGGTCGTGCAACCGGCACCGGGGCGTCCGAGAACGAGCATCATCTCACCCTCACGGATGGTACCGGTGAAGTCGTGCAGCAGATCCCTAACCGGCGGAGATCTACCAAAGCGCAAAGGAGGAATAAAGTTGCAGAGGAGGTTGTAGAGATCCGGTCCAAAAGTACCAACCACGGCGTGAGGCAGCGTGCGCACAAACGACGCGCCGGTCAGAACACCCTTGACGGTCAAGTTCTTGAACACCACACCAACCTTCTTGGCGGGCTCGCCAGCAGTCGTGCGCCGTTCCAGATGGCCACCCATCAAGAACTCGTTGAGGTCGAAACCACCATATTCCTCCTCGTCTTCTTCTTCGCCCTTCTCCTCATCCTTGGGGTGACTGGCGCGGCGCGAGGTCAGGGAGCGCAAACGACCGCCGTTATTGGGATGCGATTGCGACTGACTGAGGCGCGTCAACTCGCGGCGCATTTCCTCAAAGTCCTCCATGGCGCCGCGGCGCGAGACGGGCTCGCCCTGGTCCCGCTCTCCCCAGCGGCCATCGAGACTGGGCTGGGAGGAATTGGCGGTGGAAGAAGTGTCATCTGTCTCTGCGCCCGGAGGGTGAAGCTGGCTGGTGGTAGTGGCGTTGGTGGGATTGGCGTGGTCTGGGCCAGCGGAGGCCCCCAACGCCGGCCGTGGGTTGTCGGCCATGGTGATGGTGATGGTGATTAAAATAAACAATAGACAATTACTATGTATATGTGTATAGAGAAGAAAATGAAATGTTCAAATAGAAAGAGAAAAAGGTATTAAAAAGTAGAACAGTTGAATAGATATAGGAAGATCTATGAACGACCAATCAGACAGCCACAGTAACAGTAGCAGAGCCACCGAATCCCAACGGGGAAGACAATTGACAGTTAGCGAGAGGGACACCAGAAGAAAAAGAGAAGGAAAAGAGAAGGAAAGACAGAAGGGAGAAAGCTTCATATATACGAGTTCAGCATTGCATCATTTAGTCTAAACTCCGAAGAAAAAGAAGAGAAAAAAAGCTGGATTTGTAAGGTGTGCACCAGGGTATGCACATTATACCTGGGAGTTATGAAGTTGCGCCAAACCCGAGTGGATTCGGTGCTCAGCATTTGCCGTAAGAATTTTCTGGCAAACCAATGCCTGAATCATTCATTAGTATTGTTGGAAGGGATTTATCAGCATAGCTGAGTCCGTCCGTGAGCGGCGGTTTACCCGGTGAGCGGGTCCCGAAGATATACCTACTTCCCAATTGGCCGAGAGCCATGGCTCACGATGAGTCGAGGTGAGTCTCCATAGGCGGAGATTACGGCGTTTACAGTCAGTCATCCTATATGTCCGGTTTGGGTCGCCACCGCATCACGGTACTATTGACTATATTCTTGACTATGTCCGGAGATTTACAGGGTACAAAGGACCCATCAACTCTAGTCGTCTATCCCGGACCGTGATAACACACCGCCATGTGCGCACATACATCTTGCAGGCATCTGCACCCCCGGGCATACTATGCAGCATACCGCCATCGCTTATCACGCAGTCAATAATACAAACCAATCATTGAGACCACGTCGTCGTAATCGCTGAGTGATATTGCCGGCACAACGACCGGTGCATAGACATTGATTTATGCACCGTGAGTCCGTACCGAATTCATCTGAGTTTGATATCCGATCCAAAATATAAATTTGTACCCAGTATTTTATGTACGCCCGTTCAACTCGCATAACCGTTGGCCAATCAGCTGTGTGTTCTTTCAGGGTCCAGACATCGCGTCCTACGTGGTCATTTATCAATCTCACTACATACAGATCTATGGATCCTATAAAATTCCACCACGCTTACAGTCAAACTGTCAGACAAATGCTATTCTAAGATTCATAATATCAATCAAAGGTACCGATAACGACATTGATATCCGAGACCAGGCGCAAAGCCGTTTGAAGGCATTCGCTTAATCCGGCTATCTAACCAAAAATGGAGATGCTGAGGAATATGTATTCCGGTATTATGGAAACTCCATCATCGGTCACTTATCTCCACTACGGGGTAATATCTCCCCGTACTATGGACAGCTTTATACTAGTAATGCCGGAATCCTCTGGTGATCGCACAGTCAGCCTCTCGGAATCGCAATCGAATTAATCAGTACTCCGGAGTATACTCCGTGCACAGCACGATGTACACTAGCATAACAACAATTCCTCGCATGACTTGTTGGCGACCTTGTTGGCATCTCACTGATTGTGCATTACATATTAATTGCCCATTATTAATATCGTGGAACCTGCTAGTTAGTAGTTACCCTAATCTGACGTCGATTATCAATCCGGAATTATGGTCTCTATACTCAAAACTCCGCCCCCATGTTTACTTTATCTACGGAGTTCCGAGCAGAACAAAGAATCTCATCTTATCCCGGGTGACTATTTTCAATAAATCCAGCCATCACGATCATGACAACCAATGATCAACATGGCGTTCTTGATCACCAGTTTCATTGTCCACGGAATCCCCGAAACAGTCACTGATGACTGCCGGGTCGCCAGGTCAGCATATCATTCTGACAGTACTTGTGTCTTATGCCCGGTTTCATCTTCACCGAGGATTTGGACCCAACAGGCACAGTCAGATACGATTCAGTTATCAGGATGCTATCCCACTAATCGATCCATCGCGAGTCATTGATCGACTGTCAGCGCTCGCTCCGTAATCACGGTTGCTTCCCTTCCGTTTTATTGACGACACAGACCGGGGCCACAATCCTTCACGGATACATGTATCGTCTTTTTCTCTTGCCAAAGAACGCTATACCATAACCTTGGTCCCAGCAGACATCCGCTCTCAACATTGATCTCAGCGCAGTATACTTGGACACAAGCTCCATTTCGGTCAGTATGCCCATCTTAATCTACTCCGTAGGTGCCGCGACGTAGGTCTCCGTATTCCACCTACATAAAAGTGAGCATGAAATAGGACCAACTGTGACCGACTGTGCTTTTTCTTTTTCTTTTCTTTTCTTTTTTTTTTTCTTTTTCTCCCCGTATCCGTATTCATGCCGGTCAACTTCGACTCCGCTCCATCTAGGTCTATGGTAAGCTCACTTCCCTTGAAGACCTCGTGATAAGCAGATCTTGAAGACCAGGTCGCAGTACTAGCCGCGGTGCTGTACTAGCTATGATCTCTGCAAGGCGTACACGCGGATGCTCTACCAGTGCACTACTATACTATATATGTGCCCTACGAACCTCAATTCAAACCACCTTGGCCCTCCTTTCCCAATGCAAACCAAACTTAGTCAGTCTAGAAGCCTGTTTTTCTGTAAACTGCTACGTTCACGACAGTTCAGGCGATCTGGTGGCATAGGCACCAGGTTGCCGAGGCACTCTTTGTATCACTTATGAGTCTACCCCTGGGGTATTAGAATGTGTCATACGACCATTCAGGCCTCCGCTGAGCGTATCTCACACATTCGTCGCAAGTCACATATTGTCGTTCGACTCGTTCTTCACCTTTAATCCCCATCGAAGGTGCAATGGAGAAAAGAGGTGAAGGATTATGTCACAGACTCAAGCCAGTAGTAGTCTCCCGACGAGAATCTCGAAAGTGGGGAGAGAAGACCTGCGAAGCATCGCTCTGCCGTCTCATCACTCTGATTGGTTATTCCTGTCAACAGGCTTTCTCATCGGTTATACCATCGCTCTGTGACTTTGCTCTACATATATTCAGTGGCTTACCGACCACCGTTCCACCACTATCCGCTAGTAATCTTACTGTTTGTTGAAAGTCCCATTTTCAAAGACTCATAAACATTTAGCCCCCACCACAGCCACCCCTCGGGAATGACTCAAAGCGAGTATCTGTAGTAGTTGCTCCTCTATCTCGATATACAATATGGAGTATGATCCTCCCTCAGCTGAAAGCTCGGTCTCGGGTATAAAGCGGGCAAGTCTGCACTTTTTGCAATAGGAATTACTGTTTCTATCACACCCTTTTCTTCCAACCAGACCACCCCCGAGTCCATAACATACCCTGCAAAATGATAACATACGTTAGTCTCCCTTGAGTTCCTGTTGAAGCAACATACTAACCAGTTTTACCTCCAGGAAGTCCAGTTATTTGGAGAGTCATTGGAAAATCACCTAGACAATGACAATGTCGAACAATCGTACTGTTTCCCAAGCACGCAAAACCCCGGTATACCTATCTAACAATCAAGCAGGATAGAGAACCTACTTGGTGAGATATTATTAGGTGCTTCGAATGTTTCTGTGCTTGGTGTTGAAGGTGACCCTCCTGTATATAGCATTCTGTATGACATTGCCATCCTTAAACCATCTCTTTATGTAGAATGCTAATGGACACCAGGTTTGACTGCCAGGATTACTCACTGGTGGACAGAGGTCAGATAAAAATTGCAGAGGGAGTCATCATGGAAACTCACTTGGAGGATGATTAATTCGCTTCAGTTATGAGCATTACGGCCATTGCTATGATTTATATCTAACCTAGGAAGTCTTCCAATGATGGCGGAGTCCAATTGGTATTGCAAAGCATCGCTCTATCATCTCATCACTCTGATTGATCGGTTAAATACCATCGCTCTGTAGCTTTACTCTACATATATTCCAGAGTACTCGGTGGTTTACTATGGACATCTTGAAATTCCCGTTGGCAAGGACTGGATGATAACATGACCATACTTACTGCAGAGTATATAGCACGGATACACAGCCAGCCACCAACATAACCCCACCACAGCCAGGCCCAACACGTCGATGTAGAAATGAAGAGAATGACGCAAAGAGCCAGCCTCAGTTCAGCTCAGCTCCCCAGCTCATGGTCGTCGTGCATACATCGTACATACGCGCTAGGAAGTAGTTTTCCCCTCCATCTGGCCTATGATACTCTATTGGGTCTAGATCTATCACAATATGCGGGCATATCTGCATGCTACGTGTCAAGGCTTTCAGCTGAAAGCTCGATCTCGTATAAACTGGGCAAGGTTGCTGCACATATTGTGCAAGTTTCTATCACACCCTAACCAGACCAGACCAAACCCCTAAATCTATAACAACAACTGCAGAATGCCGAAATACGTTATGTCTCTTAACTCTTTTGAGTCTCTGAAGAATCAGTCTAAAGCAACATACCAACCTACCCATCTTACCTCTACAGGGTATCAGTATCCGCTTCAAAAGCACGGAAGACGCCGAGAAATGCAATGTGAATTTCGAAGAAGCGTACTATATTGTCCCCATCCCTCTACAGATTTCCCTGGTACATACATAATTTTGTAATCGGCTAACAATGCAGCAGTGCACGGGACAAGTTTGGTACGCTAGGCGCTTCCAACTTTGACATGTTCCTTTCTCCTCCAAACTATCCTGTGTATTACTTGAGTATTGTGACGGCCTGATCATGTGCATACCTCTCACGTGCCTGGAAGCGGGGTTATTAGCCACGTCAACGCTCGAGGCCACATTCTTCCTTTTCCTTCTTTCCTCATGTTGATTATTCTCGTCGATAGCTACCTAGGTAGAGCACATGAGTTGATGTTCCATTATCCTGGCTGAGCTCCGTGACAAGTATGATTATGACTGTTGAAATGCTAGAAAAAAAAAAAAAAAAAAAAAAAAAAAAAAAAAAAAAGAAAAAAAAAGAAAAAAAAAAGAAAAAGAAAAAACCGCCAGTTTCGAGCCCCGAGTACCGTGTAGCTGGAGGAACTGTAGGAAGTAGAACTCGACGATGCAGTCGACGTGGGGGTTCATTCGATGGATGAGATTTGATTTCGTGTATGAGCATTATAGGTGTTGGAGATGCACTCTAGATTCTTGTCAAGATACTGCCGAGAATATATACATGGTTTTTCATCTTGTCATTTATATTGATTCCTTTTCTCCAACTTCGGTGCCATCATTCGAAATATAGTTACTTTATGGTAGAAAGGCCTGTCCAGCTAGCTCCCCTATCAGTCAAATATCTCTTATGCTGCAATCATTAGCCCAAACTCCAGAGCCCCAGACATGCCCGTCAGAACCCCAAAACTCAACTAAAATGCTCATATCACTACATCAGACAGGGCTCATGATTACCCCTGACAAATGCAGACTAGTAAAATATCCTACACAAATCTTCCCTCATACTTGTCCTCTGTTCTGACTTTATTCTCAGACTCCGGTCACTTGGTCTGCGTCGTCAGAATCAGAGATCTAGATAAATCTCCTGACAGACTACATACATCGTCGAACAATTCAATGGCCATTCCATTTTGTGATGTGTAGTTTTAGTTCCTGCATACAAGGATTGTTCTGCAGGTGTGTATCCGTTTCTTGCAGCTTTCTAGATAGATACTTTCTTTCTATATGCGATGAGATGAGCTATAAGTATAAGTATGGCCATAATATTCTAATCTAGTTCTCTACATCAATTTGATTGTGAATCTCGACATGGATTATTCTATTTGCGTTCATAAGACGTAGTTGTCTGTAGTAGTAATAGTAGTAGTAGTAGTCGAAATCTGATACTTGATACTTATATTTACCGCGCGTCTATATACTTTCCCACCTACCACCAGAATCTGAATCTGAAACCGAACCCAAAGCCAAAACCAATCTTACACTTGCATATCTCAATCAAACCTAACTAATCTAACCTAGATATAAATAAATAAAGCCGTCCCAGTTCCAACGCACCGGATACATTCAAATCATAATAGAGTTCCGAATACCCCGTACCCCGTATGCTGTATAACCATAACTGTAACTATAATATAATGTGGTGTCTGCAGAAACCCACCCTGTACAACAGATCGAAAGCTAATCTCTGAAGAATGTAACATAATATGCACGTGCAGGGATTCATTGCAGCTACGTACACCACACACCACCACACTACTCGGGATATAAAAACTGACAGCAACCCAGTAACATAACATTCAACTTCCATGTACACCACGCTCCTCTGCTTCACTTATGTATATAAGTACTAGCCAGTAACGGTAAGAAAAACAGGCAAGAAAATAAAAATAGAGAGAAAAAACAGATAACCGCCCCAGACCGAACCGCCCAAACCATACCATTGCTCATAAACGCGTGAAAATCAACATACAAAGAGAAAGGAACGTAACCGCCAGACATTAGTAAACGCAAAGGGGTGTATGCGGTAGGTCGAGGAAACAAGACAGAACAAAACAAACAAAGAGGTATTGCAATCGTGTCATCATAGTAAACAGAGAAATTCGGAGACGGACGCGGTCTCGCAGCCATAACTGCGCGGCCAATATGCAGGTCTATCCCAAGAAAACAAAACCGCCAAAAGAAAGGAAATGATTAGATCTGCGGTTGTGCGGGCGCGGTGGTGGTCCACGGTGAAATCTGCTGGGGATAAGTGGCATGTGCTCCCGGTGCAGTTGCGCCCATGTAATATCGGTTATCGCGTGCGTAGTATGGGATCGACTCCCGACGGGGAATCGATGGGTCGAAACCAGCTACACCCCGGGGCTCCATCGATGGGTGCGACGCTTCCAGCTGACTCGCGAGACTGAAACTTCCACGGGAATAGCTGGCCGGAGTCGATGGGTCGATCGGAGAGGTGGCATCGGTGGCCACGCTGCGCGAAGAGATAGACGCATTACGGTAGGCAGTCGGGCTCTGCTCAGACTGAGACCGACTCCGATCGCTGCCCAGGGAACTAGGAATAGCAGTGTTCAGAGCTGGTGGCATGGACGAGGCCAGCGGGTTATAGCTAGGTGGCTCAAAAGCGGTTGTGGTCGCATAGGGAGCTCGGAAAGGTGGGGGGTATTCTTCGGATTTGATGCGTGGTTGTGCTGCGGCAGGCGCAGGCAGGTACGGGTTAGGAGCCGGTTGAGCAGGAATCGGTCCCGCCATCGAATAGCCTGCCATAGGGGCCGGAGGCGGCGGGTGCGCGGGCGCATACGGATTCGGATGCATGTAAAAGTCTGTGTGTGCGGTAGGTTGGATAGCATAGCCCGGGGGCGCCATCATCGGAGGACGGTAGCTGTACATAGCATGAGCGGGATCGTTGGGATTGTCCATGCTGTTGGTCTCCAAGTCATCGATAGGAGCGCGGAAGCTTTGCTTCTGAGTCAATTCCATGCGTGGACGAATGTACTTCAGAGACTCGACCAGCGATGGAGGGCTCAAGACACCGCGCATAACATCATCGACACTGTAGTAAGACACGAGGTGGTGCGTCACACCGGCAACGGTCACACTCATAGTCTTCTTCACCAGCCCCGAATCCTTGAAGCCATACGAATCGACAAGCGAACCGACCAGCGCTCTCTCCACCTCCGACTGATGTGTGCGGTCTCCTCCAAACGGACCCGAGGACGAAGGGGATGGGGAGTAGCTCGGGCCCGTGGTCTCATGGCGGGGATAGGGCTCGCCAGGCCTGCTGGGGGGTACTGGTCGTCGGTTGGCCTTCTTCATGGCGCGCTTCTTCTCACCCGGCGGGAAAGGCTTCTCGAGTTCTCGGTAGACGAGGAAGTTGCCAAGAATCCGACTAGGACTCCAGGTCACGCCGTCGGTCCATCGCTTGATGCCAGACGAGTTCTCCTCGTAGATGAAGACGCTTCCACTGCGGACGAGATGACTGCGTTCCCGGTCATGGGGACGACGCGGGACATGGTGCAGGACGCCGGTCAGACAGGCTTCGAAGAGGACCAAGGCATCTGTGGTGGTCGCAACATATCCCGTGAATGTGGGCTCCAAGACCGCAGCTGTACTGTTGACCATGATCTCTGTTGTTTGTGTTGTTGTTGTTATTGTTGCGAGAGCGTGTCAGACTAGAAAGAAAACCTAGGTGCGAGCAAAGGTTTAAGGTAATCGAGCAAGGTTGAACCGCCGCGGACCAAAGTTTCGTACAACGCTGGCTATACCCGGTCGAAGGAGTCGAGCTCTCCAAACAAAATAAGGTATATAGAGGAAAAGCAAAAAAAAAAAAAACCAACACAGATAGATGTGAGTATCGCGACCGTCGAGGATTGGGAATTCGACGGAGAGTAATAGGTATGGAGGAAGGAAAAGGAGAGGGGAGGGGAGTGAAAAAAAAAAAAAAAAGGAAAAAAAAAAAAAAAAGAGGGGACAAGAAACCTCCCGTGACGACAAGCAAAAACGAGACCTCGAAATGAATGAGTGACAAGAACTTAGGAGGAGCTTTCTCCCTCAGATCAATCTAGATGAACCCGCGGAACGAGGTTATTTGGAACCTGGAGGAGGGAAAAACACGGGTGGACCACTCTTTGGACGATCCGGTCTTTTTTCTTGAACACAAAAAGTGAAAATGAAGTTGAGAAGCAGAGAAAAAGAAGAGATTATTAGAGGCTTATTAGAGAAAGAGGAGAATAAGAACCCTCCCAACTGGATCTCCAGAGCTGCCCTATAAACGCCCGGTTCGACTGGCCCAAAGTGGATGAATGGAGAAGATCCACGGACGAGAGTCGGATCGCTATACAGTGCAGTGCAGTACAGTACAGTACATACACTTGACTACCACGAGTGATTTTTATTTTTTATTTATTTTTTATTTATTTATGAATATGCCTAGATTAACATGGAGAATGAGAAATAATAATTATAAAAGATGCAGGGACGTTTCTGTAGGCACCTTCCTGATGTAGAGCGTATTACCGTACCATACGCTACTTAATAATAATCTACGACTAACTAGTCGGTGGATCAGAGCATCATCATTAATTTCGTCCGCATCATAGACTATCGGGGGAGCGGAGGGAGCACTCTGTACGCAGTGCTGCGTACAGAGTGCTCTTGATTAGAAGAGTACAGAGTACTCTGTACTGGTACAAGGTACATAGTATGTACTCTGTAGAGTGCATAGTAACATATCTGTTGAGAGAAGTACTGCATGAATATGCAGCTTTAGTCGGCAATAGTTTAGGAGCGGGATTTGCAGCGGGGGATCTTGCCAAGTACTCCATACTGTATGTTGTAATAGTACAGCCACACTGGAGAACTATGGTATGATTTTACTACTCTAATTTGCTCTTTTCACTCTACTACGGAGTACTCCATACTATCCCATTCACTCCCATGCTGTATTGTACGTACAATACATACGTACGGACACCAGATGGCCCGTGATGAGGCGCTGACTAAGTGGGGCATCTGACCGACCAACCACGGATCACCTGACTGGCCATGTACGTGCATTCACGTACGATACACGATCCGGTTGCTATACGGAGTACATATACTCCGTACTCTGTATACATAGTAGATTATGCTGGTTGTATGGAGAAGCGGACATAGTCTACTCTATATCCGCGGAGTTGCTATTGAACCAGTACCATACATTGTTATTCTACCAGCCACTAATGGTCAAATTGCTCACATCCTGATTGGCAGTTGGTACAATACGGTAATACCATTCGTAATTGATGTCAGGGGAGGGGACAGTGCGCATCCGCGTGTCTCCGTATCTGTAGATCTTCCACTGGTCCGTTCGTATAATACGTACAAAACAAATACATATGTACTGAGAATGAAAGATTAAGTTGCCAGGTTAATGTTAAGGGACCGTTCCTTGAGCTTAGGACTGATAAACCTTCGCGGGAGATCCTCAGCAGATCCAGCAGTATTCAATTCTACAGAGTACGGAGTACATATGTAGTAGAGTACGGCAAGGATACTGCGAAAATGAGAGAGAACCATGTGAACACAATTGATAAGAATACGGGGCATCCTCAGTGAATACGGACTACGCGAGAGGCATTATCTACACGGAGTGCATACTGTACAACCATAGCATGATCCGACAAAGTGGATGAACAGCAGTTGGTACGTGCTTAACCAAACTCAATTCGGCCACCGACCCCTGATTTCATTGTACACTTGTCCAGCCCAAGTAAGAAGAAGCATAATCATAATCCGGAGAACCAGAAACAAGCGCCTCTCTCCGTCCCAAGTAAACTCCGTAGACGCGGTGTTCACTTCGGGTGCCAACTCCATTGCCACTGACTGTGTACTAGTGTATACTAGTGTGTTACGGTAAATACGAGGAGTACAACTAGATCAACGATCCACCATTGTAGTCGCCATGACTGGACGGATTCTAGACCCTGACGGAGATAATCGGGACGGAGAACCGGGAGTACAAACTACTCCTACAGAGCTACTCTGGAGTAGACGTCAAGCCGCGTTTAATCCATGCACGCAGAAAGAGCCATAACAAGCAAGGAGATGGATCTGCATCTTCGCCAACAACTCCGTACAAATAATAATACTACGGAATACTCTGTACGTACTAGTAGTAATAATGGTGCGCGCGTCTACGCATGGACTCATTCCCCCACTAAAACGCAGCCCTCTAACTGGCCACCACGCCGACATTCCCCCGCTTGGCCCAGAGACCTGGGCTTCATCGCCAGTGCGTCTACTGTCGTGATTGGATACTTTCCGAGGCGCAGATCAGACCGCACAGATGGTACGGTTATTGATACGGTACTTGCTGGACTTACTCTGTGGCGTTGTTAATACCGCAATCCAGGCGATCTTTTTTGCCAGGTGGTCATTTATTGCATGCGGGAATCCTTTTCTGGTAGGAGTCGCTCCTAATCCGAGGAGGATCTTAATTTACCGCGATTATGGTCCTTCCAGCCTCCTTAGCCGTACGGAGTACAGTCTACAAACATATATGTACTCCGTACTCTGTACAGTGGTGGATTAACACACATGGTGCCCCGCCATGTCTGAAAATTAGTTTTCGGGCCCGGACTAGTGGCCTCCAGGAATGTGTTTTCTCGCCAATTTGCACTGAACACGTTTTAGTGCTGATAGTCTGGAGTAGCGCGGTGATCTCCATCTTTACAGCCTCCTCCGGACTAGAGTAATAATCACCATGAAATGAAATGCACCTACCGCACCGGCACGTTCGCTATCATTACCACTCTCGGTAATACCATTCATTCGGTACTTGGCGCATTGGCCAGAGTCAGTACAGAGTACTCCGTACTTGTAGAGACCCGTATGTGATAGGAGATACTAGTGAGTACAGAGTACAACCACACCGGATAGAGTTTAGAACCATGTGGCATGAATAAGATCTCTGCATTGGTATGCTGTATGCTTGGTACGGAACTTGCTCTGTGCAGCCGGAGAATACGGTCGACCGCGCTTCGTAAGTGCTGTCGTACTCTGACTCAGTGCAAGGCAACCTGATTATTATTCTACTCCGGAGTATGTATTTGGATTGTCAAGGCAATTGAACTACGAAGTAGTACGGAGAACTTTGTCCTATAATGAGTCGGATTTTACTAAGAGTCACCATCCTCATCTCACACTACGTACAGCCCCAATCCGTGTAACTAGTACGTACCCACAGACACAGACACACGACAAAGTCAATCTCAATCTACACCTACCCATGTCAACATAGCAGATCCAGTTCGCATCCGCATCCGCATCGAATAACATAAACACAAACATGACATACAGTTATCTGACAAGTCACTAACCTTATTCCCCTCCTGTACATTATGGGGTATGAAGGTTTGAATCTTCCTGGAAAACCTTAAGTATATACATTAAGGGAAAAATATGCTTTATATTGCTTTTTTTTTTTTTTTTTTTCCGTTTGAGACTTTTGAGTTTGTGTCGTTTGCGGATGAACTCTGGTGTCAGTGTCTGTCAGAAATGTGGTGTCAGGGATATATCAGTGCACTTAAGCGAGTGTGTTCGATTGATTGGTGTGCGGGATGGCGTGTGGTTGGATGCTGACAGCAAGATGTGATAGGTAGTAAGGCTTTTGTTTCAGGTGTCTGAGGACTCCACCCTGAGTATGGTATGAATTTATTCTTTGGGCGATTATTCAATCTACCTGTACATCTACAAGTATATGCTAGTAGTAGAGATAATGGTGAATGTATTGGCCATGCATGTGATTACTTTCCTCTTTAGTCACTACACATGCTTGCACAGTTCTGCTTATGCAGTACATAGTACACAACACCCCTTCCTTAACCAAGCCACAACGCCACGATCCTTCAGTTGCGTAAGCGTGATATCCAGATCACCGCATCCAGTATCCAGGGATAAGAAGTCGTTAGCGAGAACATAGCATCCATCCCGTTTATGTTAGGAGTCTGTCTAGATAAGCCGTTGGCGCTATACATACTTGTAGCGATCAAGCCACGGAATAGGGTAACTACTTATTTATCGAGATAAGCCAGGAATTGACGTGTGTGAGTTAGGCGCGAGGGGGTGATTACATGTGGTAGCCAGATGGTTTATCGCATTCGGAGGATTGAGGGTGGAGTGGAATGTAGGCAATCTGGCATTGGAATGCACAGGAGGGTTATCGGTGTTTTTGTGCTGCGTTAGGTGGGCATTGGGTCTTTTTGGATAACAGCTGGTGCTGGTGCTATTTTAGACGGATCAGAGAGGAGATAAGTGTTTTCGCTTCGGAATTCTTTTTGAAATGGGATGCCATTATCTCATACCAAGTTCATGCTAATGGAATGTGCGTATGGATATCTATGCTATTACGTTGTACATGAGTCCTCACATCAAAACCCAAACCCAGAACTCATACCCTCCATAAAATACCACGGCTTCAATCGAGCATCACCCTCATACTTCTTCCCAGGAACACTCATAGGAACAGGCACTGTGCCGCGGAAGACATCTAACATCCCGCCGCCCTCTTTAACCTCGTCATCGGGTTTCTTTTCGGACTCGGAAACAGGAACGATAACCCCGCACTCCCAGTTCCGGCAGTTGAGTTTTGGGGGTTTGGGGTTTAATTTGATGGTGCTGGTGCGGTCTTGGACGAGGCGGCCCCTGTTTAGTCTTGTTAGTATGGTTATGTTGAGTTGGTTGTGGGAAGGGGAGGTACCAGGCACTCTCTGATAGATTGGCGCTTCCGATGTATGCCCATGCTGGACAGGTGCTGCCGCTGGTGTTGCTATTCTGTCGGGATATCGGTTCGTCTGGTCGTACGTACATAATCTACCAGCATCCATCCATTAGCACTCCACTTCAAATCAGAGGAATAGGAAAAGACCTTATTATGCATCAAAAGACCCCTCCTCGCACTAGCGCAATCCCGGAGTATGCCGCTCGGAAACTTGGGCCCATTGAACCAACTCGACTGGAAGCAGATCGTGCCGGCGGAGTTGGGGCCGCCATATGTTTCTTTCACGGTTTGTTCAGAGGGGAAGTACACCCGTAGGCGATCGTCTTTCCATTCGTGGGTCTTGGAGTCGGGGGTAGATTTGGATTTGGTGGCTCGCGCCGTGTATTCCGTAAGACCGTCGTCGCCTGTTTGTATCAGCATTGATGTCGTGCAGGAGGGTTGAAGGAGGTACCTTGCGCGGCGAGGTAGATGGATCGGAGAAAGTCGTCGTTTAGAGATCCGAGGGAGGAGGTCACGTAGTCAATTTTCAGCGGGTTAGAAGTCCGTAATCCTAACGAGTTCACGGCTCGTCCTAATCCACAGTATCCTGTTCGTCGCCAGGACTCTCCCGTATGCGCTCCGCCGCTGCAGTTGTCAGTATTACCCTAGACAAAAGGGGATTGACCTACATGGTATGCACAAAGGCGTATTTAGCCGTCTGGCTAAAGTCGAAATTGTCGAGCTTGGTGATGATATTGTCGTGCAGGGTGCTAGCCTTGAGAAAGTATACCAGCTCTTCGTAGAATGCCATCTTTGTGTCCTCGTTGCCGCTGGTTTTCTTAGGAAGGTCGATGAGGAAAACGGACTACTTCATTAGCAGCGAACAGGTGGGATATCTGAAGTGGCGTACGTTTTCCATTGTTCCACCGTGTCCCCAATCGAAAGATGTGAGATTCGCAGTTGGAACGACGATCCGAACGTATCCAGGATGAAAAAGTAGCATGAGCTTTGAATGCATGCAGTTCACCTGTCCTTCCATGGAGGGGAAGCACAATCGCAAATTTGGCATCATAGCCGTTTCAGCCTCGTACTGTCGTCTCTACTTCACGTTAGCACGTTCTAGCATGTTGGGTGTCCAACCTACCGTCGACTCTTCTTTGGCCTGCATAATCAGTAGAAAGCGCGTCTTTTTCGTGTCAAGGTTCGAAAACACCCAATCCATGTCCCACATGAACGAGCTCAGAACGGCCAGCTCTAAGTCTGACGCTTGGAATACCTCGTTGATTTTGATATCGTCGCCTGACCTCCGAGCATTGGCGTTCCACGTTTTCTTGATCGCGCCGGCAGGAAACTGAACGCAGGGTGTGGGCGTTGGGGTTTCGGCACTTTTGGCCTTAGGTTCCTTGCGAGGTTCTGGTTTGGGGGTAGGCGATTTGCGAGGACTCTTAGTGCCTGGTCTCTTGCCCTTTGGAGACTCTGTTCGCGATTGCTTTGTTTCACGCTGATCTGGCGAAGTGTCTGCTTTTCTCTTCGCAAGACGAGCAAGACGCTCTTCCTCCATTTTATTTCGATCTAGACCCATTATTCCTGTCGAAGATGGCTTCTGTCCTTGCGTAGGCTGTTCTTCCTTCTGAGCTTGAGACGGTTTCTTGTCACCCTCAACAGAAACTGGCTTAGGAGAGTCGCCCTTCTTCGTCGACATTTTGACAACTTCATCCCCATCACTATCTTCGACCTTCTCTGGTGCACTCTGCATGGACATCTGTATCGCTCTTTCCAAGTCTTCATCATAATCGTCCCCATCTTCAGTCTCTGATCCAACCACAGACTGAGATTTTGGGTAGACTTCTACCACTTCATCCCCGTCATCTGAGTCAGCAGTCAGATCGACGACATCTTGTTGCTTGGAAGAAGTAGGATCGTGCGAGCGTGCAGAGCCCTGGGAGTCTTCTAATGAAGCTGCAATAGCTGCTATGAGCTCTGGATCATCCATATCGTCATTGCCACTCATCTTGCTCGGCCGTGGCTGTTTCAGAGGATGGAATAAAAAAAAAAAAAAAACGCGCAATTTTAGAGAGCAACAGGAATTTGAGTAAAAAGAGCTCACGAGTTCTGTGTGGAGAAATCTGCTACAAAAGTCGGTAGTATATGAGAAGTCCTGTTTATGATAAAACCACCGCGACGACGCGTATAAGAGTCGCTCAAGCGAACGCGGTGATTTCCAGGGATATGAGAAATCGAGTAAGTTGTAGACTCATTTACAGGGCCTCATAAGAAAAAAAGATGGAAAAAGATAAGGATAGAGTGAATCGATGAATGACAGACGCCCTGGTTCCGCCATGACACGTGACCGCGATATCCCAATTAGGGAATGCGAATACAAACACTCATTTTGGATTCCTATACAGTAGAATGTGCCCCAAAAAACTAGCTAGATGCGATTTGTTACGGTCTCCTCCATACGGATATTTCAGGGTTTTAGTGGATATTTCATTATTCGCTGTAGCGTTCAGTTGTGCTCAATATATCAGTGCTGCTGTGGTTCAAGTCTCCTTTAAAGAAGCTCTTAAAACGTAGGCTTTCCCCTTGCTCTCACATGGTTTCCCAAACATTTCCCAGTTGAATCAGTTTTCCAGTATTCCTCAATCCCCTGGTGTAATCTCACGAATACTGGAATGATACTTATGAATGGACCCGACTAACTCCCGATCTATGCGTGTAGATGGATCGGTTCTATTCCGTCTTGGAACCAAGGAGAGCAATGATGCCGTCGGCGTAGCTAGCAACCTGCCATGGTTGCTCCTTGACAGTTTTCGTTGCAGGAATGTTGAGACTCGTGGTTTCAATGAGTGAGCCCGTTACGGTGTTCTTCGTAGGTGTTTTCATTTTCCATCTTCCTCGGCCAGCTCCTGTGCAGTCGACAATATTGGCGAGGCAAAAATATCCAACGTCAACCATATCCCACCCATTACTCGTATCTGGCAAGGTCCCCTAGACGCACTGAAGAACAAGCTCAATGATACCAAAGAACACGTCTCGATCAGCCTCAGCAGTGTCCAATCCCAGCCCGACGATAAGTAACCTATTCTCATCAGGCGACTTCGTCACGATGGCACTGGCAATTTGACGAGCATATAGCTGACCAATCGTCTCCTGCCCAGGGACCCGACCACCCAGAACCGAAGTCGCAGTCAGGTTATTGATCGGAAGGAGACTGTCCTCGGAGGAATCGGGGATCATGTGGAATCCCTCTGTACCTGGATTTTTGTTTTCCAGGGGTACATGGAGCTGTAGTTTGTTAGTCATTAAATCACCGCGATGACAGGACAGAGCACGCACCCAATGAGCTAGACGACCCTTCTGGGAGATGGTTACGAGGATCTTATCGGCGAATTCTATGTAGACGACCTCTGTTTGGACGCCATTGATGTTGCCAGCGGCCTGCTTTGTAGTTGCCGGAAACGGAAGGTTCAGAGGCTGCTGGAGTTGGCTGAGATCAAATGGATCAGACATAGCGGTAGACATCTTTTCGTTTCCTTTCTGGACTGCAGACAGAATAGTGGGCTGGCATGGAGGGGATCTTGTGGTATCCAAAGGCGGTAAGTACACTACAGACCGCTTTTCGGCAGTATATTACCGCCGGGCAATGCGGCCGATTTTTTTCTTCATCCAAGATCTTATCTACAAGATTCTTTCGCAGCGCTTTTATTTTTATAAATTGGGCCTCTTTGTCTTGATAGAGACAGAGAATCCGCCATAATGCCCAAGTTTGTCCCTCGCCAGCGAAAGCAGAAGCACAGACAGAATGAGGCCGCGAAAGCTGCTCCGGTAGACACCAATGTCTCCGAAATCCAGCCCGCCTCCAAAAGTGAGAGGGAAGCGAGACGCCAAAATCTCAGAGAAGAATTGAGATCGCAACATGAGCACGTTTCTGCTAAGAAGCAGAAGCGTCTTGATAAATACATTGTATGTGCGGTTGATCTGATCTGAAGGATATTTCTAACACCGCGCAGGAAAACAAACTCAAGAAAGAAGAGAACCTCGAACTCTTGAAGAAACTCGCGCAGCAGAAAGTCGATACCTCCAGTCTTCAGAGCTCTAGAGAGATTGGGAAACGCAAGCGACAGGATGACTCGACGGCCAAGTCCCTTGAAGCGAATGAAACTCCCGCCCAACGCGTCCAACACTCCCAACACGACCTCTCCGGCGACGAAACAGACGAATCGGACCTCAAACTTAAAGCAGGCCTGGCGATAGAAACAAGGGTTGAAGATGAGCCGAAACCGCAGGAGCCAGCAGTAATCGGAAGTGGATTGAAGCGCCCTCTTGAAGTCGGATCGGACGGATTCCCATTACTCAAGAAGCGCAAGCGGGTGCCAAAGGTAAAACCAGCGGCTGCAGCGGAGGAAGTGCCATGGGAGGGATTTGACTCTGAGGAGGAAGAGGATAGCGATGATGAGGAAGATGAGTCGGATAGTTCCGAGGGCGAAAGTGAAGATGACGAATCAGAGGGCGACGAGGAGGGCAGCGACGAAGACGAAGACGAAGACGAAGAAGAAGATAACGACTCGGGCTCAGATGCTCCACCACGCCGGTCTGCGTTCAAAGCATGGGCACAGCAAGTGATTAATGAAAACGTGGGATTCACACCGACTACAGGACCGGTTGAAGTACCCGAAGTGCCGGAAGCATTTGAACCTCCACGCAAAGAGGCGAAAAACACAGTCGAAATGGAGGAACCCCTACCCGCCGAGCTGCAAGTCACGACAGGAGACCCCAACCGGAAAGCCTTCAGTGTCCCAGTTGATCGCCCGGAAGAGATACAAAACGCACGTTTGGGATTGCCGGTTGTGGGTGAGGAACAGAAGATCATGGAAGCCATCCACAACAATCCAGCCATTGTCATTTGGGGAGCTACTGGTAGTGGTAAAACGACGCAACTGCCGCAGTTCCTGTTCGAAGCTGGCTATGGCAACCCCGACAGCCCTAACCCAGGCATGATTGGCGTGACTCAGCCTCGTCGTGTCGCTGCCGTTAGTATGGCAAAGCGCGTTGGCGATGAGTTGGGCCAGTATTCGAAACAGGTTTCTTATCAGATCCGGTTCGAAAGCACAGCAAGCAGCAAGACCGCTATCAAATTCATGACCGATGGTATTTTGCTCCGTGAGATTGCGGAGGACTTTGCATTGCTCAAATACTCTATCATCGTCATTGATGAAGCACACGAGCGAAGCGTCAACACGGATATTCTCATCGGTATGATCAGCCGTATCGTGGAATTGCGAAAGAACATGATGCAAGAGGACCCATCTGTCAAGCCATTGAAACTTGTGGTCATGTCTGCGACGTTGCGAATTTCAGACTTCATGCAGAACCCAAGCCTTTTCCGCCATGGGGCACCTCCTCTCGTTCAGGCTGAAGGCCGTCAGTATCCTGTCACTGTACACTTCGCCAGACGAACACACCGTGACTATCTTGAAGAGGCATACCGAAAGGTATCACGGGGACACCGGAAGCTACCACCTGGAGGCATGCTTGTGTTCTTGACCGGCCAGAACGAGATTAGACAGGTCTCCAAGCGGTTGAAACAGGCATTCAAGCCTACGCAACGGGGTGAGGTCGCCCAGGCGAAGGTCCAGATTTCTGCCAACGATGCCCCTATCGAGGCTGAAGATATGGAACTTGGGGCTACAGAGATGGCCGCTCCGGGCAACATGGAGGACGACGACAGCGATCTGGAGATCACTGGTCTCGACGATGATCCCGAGGAAGACGAAGACTTCAACCTGGGTGAGGAGGCAATGGACGCTTCAACAAAGGTTCATGTGTTGCCACTGTACTCGCAACTCCCTACAAAGGAGCAACTCAAGGTGTTTGAGACTCCACCGGAAGGCTCACGACTCATTGTTCTCGCGACCAACGTGGCGGAAACCAGTCTTACAATCCCTGGCATCAAGTACGTGTTCGACTGCGGACGAGCCAAGGAGAAGCAGTACGACCTGTCGACAGGTGTGCAGCGCTTCCAAATCGACTGGATCAGCAAAGCCAGCGCAAACCAGAGAGCTGGTCGTGCTGGTCGTACAGGACCCGGTCACTGCTACAGACTCTACTCGTCAGCTGTCTACGAAGGCGAGTTTGCCGAATACACTGACCCAGAGATCTTGCGGACGCCAATTGAGGGTGTCGTGCTGCAGATGAAGAGCATGGGTCTTCACAATGTCATCAACTTCCCGTTCCCTACACCCCCCAGCCGTCAAGGATTGGCAAAGGCCGAAAAGTTGCTGAAGAACCTTGGAGCCCTCTCGTCCAGTGGCCAGATTACCCCGATTGGACACCGGTTGTCCACCTACCCGCTGTCACCGCGATTCAGCAAGATGCTGCATATCGGTCATCAGCATGGTTGCATGCCCTACGTCATTGCGCTCGTTGCGGCATTGGCGGTGGGAGATCTGTTTGTGCCGGGGAATCAAATTGACCCAACTCCATCAAAGAAGGAGGAGAATGATGACGATGACGAAGACGTAAAGAAAAAGAAAAAGGTGTACACAAACCAAGACCGTCTAGAAGACACAGCGCGGGAACAGCGCCACAAAGACTTCTCCCGAGCGCACCGTCTGTTCGGCAAACACGATGATACCTCAGACAGTCTGAAATACCTCTCCGCCATCTGCGCCTACGGCTACGCATCCGACGGCGATGCCTTCGCTGAGCAGATGTTCCTCCGTGCCAAGGCATTCAAGGAAGCAACCCAACTCCGCAGCCAACTTACCGACATTGCCCGCAACAACAACCCCGGCATCGTCCCCGCCTACACACCTCGCCTTCCTGAACCATCCGATAAACAAATCAAAGCTCTCAAGCAAATCGTCACAGCGGGTTTCATCGACAACATCGCTATCCGCGCAGACCTCGCCCCGGTCCCGCCGGAGATGCACCGTACCCCGAAACGCGCTATCGATGTGCCCTACCTCACCCTCTTCAAGTCTCGCGAGGGACCTGCAACAGAACTCCAAGAGAAAGCCGTCTACGTGCACCCTACTTCGCTACTAGCATCTCTCTCTCCGAAGGAAATGCCGCAGTACGTCATCTACTCGCATCTGCAGCAGTCCGCGCCGAGCCTTGTATCCGCGGACCAGACACCCAAGGTGCGGATGTATCCGCTCGTCGCACCCAGTGGGTTGCAGCTAGCTGCGATCGCCCACGGGACGCCGCTGCTGGAGTACGGAAAGCCGATTGGGAAGATCGAGTTGTTGGAGGGAAGCATGCCTCCAAAACGGGCCTGCTGGGTTGTGCCGTCGCTGGTAGGCGAGGCGGGTGGTATGGGGTGGCCGTTGCCTGCCAAGAAGGTAATTCAAAAGAAGGATCCCAAGGGAGGATGGGTCATTGAAAAGTTTAGCACTTAATTGTACATAGTATATAGATTCTGCAATTGATTGATACCTAACTATGGACATAGATCCTGATTCGGAGCAAATTAGCAAACCCTAAAGCGCTTTATGCATTTATCGAAAATCATATTCAATAAACCCCTGATTCTGAAAAACACCATTACGATATTCTTCCAGGTGATCTCCAAGCGGTAGCGGTCCCTGGTCTTTCAAGCCTTACCCCGGTGGATGGTGTGAAACAATCTGAACCATGTTCTTTTCAATGGACATCAATGTCATGTCTCCTTAGTAAACTGCACGATCAACCTATCGATCAGTACGCAGCCGACGGCACAGGAGCATTAGTGGAGGTGAAGAGCACGGCTTTGATGCATCCGTCTTGGTGATTACTGACAATTTGCCGATGTTTTGCAAGCAACTAGTGTCTGCGTCGAGTGAGCTATGCAATGGTGTACACTACGGCAATAAAGCCGAATATGGACAAAACGATGAGGCCTGCTAGCCTCCAGGTGTGCGATCGGGTCGGCAGCACGCGGAGCAAGCCGCTGAAGGGCTGGGGACTCATATCTGGCTGTATGATTCATATGCGCGGTGGAATTTCCAATAAGGCCCTAGGATCAGGAAACCAATTTTCGGTAGGTGCATATCGCATCTTGCACCCCTGCTAATGTCGCACCCAGGAAGAACTTTCCTAGGCTTTTTTGCATTTGTTTATCAGGGGACCTGGTACATAAAGGGGCGAAATTGCCATGATCCTATCCATCCGCACCATTCTGGTGGCCCCAAATATGGTACCTGGTACCGTCATAACAATTAATATCATGATTGTGTTGATCTGGCCCTTAGACTGGTGTATTTAATTGAACACCTCATCCGCGCGAAATCAATCCAGCCAGCACCTATAAAATTAATATCTTCGTAAGCGACAACGTGGAACAGGATAGCAGACGGCGACAAGGACGTATACTGGCCCAGAAAGGATTTGATCTGTAAGATACATTATTCTTGCCCTTATGGATGATCTTACGGACCATTTCACTCGAAGCGAATGCCGTCAGTAGTCGACATATTTGTTTCCTGTGAAGTACTATGTGGGAGAACGAGGCCATTCCTCCCAAGGGTGCCTTTCGCAGCTGGAGAGTACCGTCAGAATTGTCCTTGTTGTTAAAACCCAACCGTTAGAAGTGCTCTGCAGGTTCATTCATGTACCGTCCCTTAGTTAAATCCACTTAGCTTTAGCTTCTAGGGCCAGTAATCCTTCCATCGACCAAGCCCGCTTCCAGTGGGTGAAGCCCACACTGGTACGTCAGAGAAACAAGATTGTTCACGGGTTTTGTAGTAATACGACTTGATCTTTATGTGTCAGTAAAACAATACCCTGCCCCGTGAGCACTTTCGTATTGCTATTCGACTGTAGATTAGGATAACCGCGATTTATTTGAGGTAAGGTAAACGCGGGGACCTCTTTGGATCCGTCTGGACTTTTGTACGCGATGTAGGACCACCAGCGAATGGCCATGGATAATGATCCCAAGCCAGAAAATTAGGCATCGCGACTCACAGCCTGGATTTAGCCTGCAAAGAAAATGTACACTTAGAGAGTCACCTCCGTGAAGCTAGCTTCATCCTGTTTTACCTTGATACATGAGGACCGGGATGGAGTGGAGGTGAACATTTGGCGAGGCCGAGACGTAGGTGGCTAGCGTGGGTTGACATTGTGTTCACAATTCTGGGCGGATGGTGATCTTGTACACGCAACACAGCCATATAGTCCATTTCTTTTCTCTATGGCGTGCTCAGCCAATTTTATCTGTGGTATCGACTCATTCAGGAAGCTATCCTTAAAGCAGTACATTTACTTTAGGTGCTTTTCATCTGTTTCTTCAATGGGCCCCCGGATTTTATTTTCATCATTGAAGAGGATGCCCTGAGCAACTCCGCATTCCTCTGTCACTCTTTTCATCAACTGTGGGGAGTTTCGGAAGCAAGTCTGGCTTGAGCGTTTGCGACTACTTGTCCCAAGGTGAGCATACAAGCAGTCCCCTCAAACGGAGTAACCATATTTTCGTATCAAGGCGGAGCTTGTAAGTTTTTCAGACAATCCGGATTTAAGGACTATGCTGGGTCGTTTAGGGTTGTGCCGGCTGATGCTCCGCCTGCTATCATGAAGGCATCATGTTGATCACGGCAACCTCCGTCCTCTACCCAGGTTGACCCAGTTGGGATAAGGTATTTTATCAACCATATCCTGTTCCTTTTGATGGTGGAAAAGTCCCATAGTCCGAGTAAACTGCTGATCGAGATGTGCTATATCACGCGCAGCACCGTAGCGCAGTGAGCGATTGCTATTCTTCCAGCGACACCTGCAATTTGCGCTCTCTCATCACGGTGCGTAGACGATCCTGCAATCTATTGGCTTGTATGAGTCAATCGGTGTTGTGACTAATTGCTTCATACGGCCCCTTTGACATTTTGACAGCTGATGTATAGAAGGTGTGTTCCTGCGATCGATCTTCCAGGGGCACACTCTCAATACATGCTGGGCATTTTTGTGATTTAACATATTGCACCACTAACACGTCTGGCTCTTTGTGGTAGGTATAGCCAGCATCATCTACTCTGGCTGATTTGGTCCGGATCAACTACCCCATCAATCTCAAGACGTTGGTATTCGGCACGAAGAATCATCCAGGCTGTCTGTGACTGCTTCATGATTTGAACAATCCGAGAATCATGCCACGTTTATAAAGCTGCGTGCAGGTTCTATCTTGCCGAATTCGTCCAAGTATATTCATCCTAACATCAAACCAGAAGATGAATCCTTAGTTCCTGACTGGTACAATGGCAACGGTATCGCCAGCGGGAAAGATACCATATATACCGTGACATGAACGTGCACAGTTTCTAAATCTTCTCATGTGCCTCTTTGCACGGTTGTAACCTCGGGGATCACAGTCACCAGCTTTCTGTATGCTCGATCATGGATTGGGTGCTATTAGCGTCAACTCTACCGCTTCTTGCAGAGCACTGACTCTTGGATCTGAACAGAGAGAAACCAGGTAGCTATATGATTTCTTGTTGATAAAAAATTTCGAAATCAGCGCTTAGAGGAGCGATATATCTGGCCCTTTCTGACAGTAGCGAATCACTGGATCTCAAGGAATGCTATTTGCGCTTGTCAGTATCTTTACTAGGACAATTTTTGTAGGCCTTTTGCCTTTGAGCTCCCAGAGCTTATAGGTTGTGTTAGCCTGTCATCGAAGCAAGATATACACATTATCCGCTGCTGTTTAGCACGATGTAAATCATATCACACACAGGGAACATCCTATGTAAACCGTGATATGGAGGTTCTCTAATCATTCCCTGGATCAGTTTGGACATTCTGACGAAAAGCTGGTCGTCAATTGAAAATGTCTTCTTCCCTTGAGCCCCCAGAGCTTATGTGTTCTGCCATTGCGTTTAACACTATCCAACTCGACATCTCTCACACCAAGCCCTAGACGTTGATTGGTGCGATATAAACTGGTTAACCCGCCAATGCTCATATAGACAGTTATATAACTTTGTATTATTATCCAACCAGCTTGTGTGGTCGCTTTGGCATCGTGTGAACGAGTCAGCCTCAACATAGAGTTATGCTTTCAAGCCCCCAAAACTTGTGGCTTCCGTATCTATACTGATCCTGAGTTATACTAAGGTATTTCGACGTCGTTGACTAATACGATATAAATAATATCACCTGCAGAACAGACCCCAAGTCACCGCGGTGCAAGGAGATATATTGATTGTGAAGGCGTTTCACCTTCGCTTTAGCTGCGAGGAGACTTGAACATGTCCTATGGGGGCCCAAGAGGTCTTCATAAACTCCTGGGTCGTTTGTCGGATCCATGAGGGACAACAAGGATTGGTATCTGATAATAAACAGTGCATTTTCGAGCATCTCATTATCGGAACCTTGAGACTTAGATGAAACATGTAAACACCTATTTAGGATAGATAGATAGATAGATAGATGATCGTTTGATTTCAAACTCATGGATGATAGAATGGATTACGGGAGAGGAAGAAGAAGAGGAAAGATCTACACCAGACGAAGTGGGAGAAGAGAAAAAGAAAATAGAAGAGAGTGAATGCCCTGATATTCTCAGAAACGGTTACTGTCACTGTCAGTCCCAATGATAGAGCAGGTCATCTACAATCTACTCGTAGGGCTTCTATACAGAATCACATCGATTTAAACGGCACCCATGCCAATATCTCATTCCATCATTCCATAAAACAAATGCAATGCATACACACATACAAAACCAACAAACACCAAACGCCATATCCATCCCTAATCCACCCATCACAACCCATCCCAATCCAAAATCCAATCACCTCCTTCCCTCCCTAGCATCCCTAGCATCGCGGGCATCCCTCCACCCACTAGAAATCTCCCCCGTCTCCCTATCCTCCCTAATCCCCAACGCCTTCCGTAACCGCTCACTCTCCTCGATCTTCGCCTCCGCCAGCTCATGCACCTGATACGCCTTGAACTGTTTCTTTTCTTTCGGTGCAGCACGACGACCGCGGCGGTCACGACTATCAGAGGGCGCGTTGGCTTCGTCGTCTAGTTCTTTAAGTAACTTCTGGCGGAACGTTTCGCAGCGTTCGTCGATTTCAGCGTCGGATAATACCCTCTTCTCGTTGTCGTCGTTCTTGGACGTCTCCCCTTCTTCCTTATCCTCCTCCTCCCCCTCCCCCTCCTCATCACCACCCTTGCCCTTCCCACCCTTCTTCCCCTCAGCCAACTCTTCCTCAACCCTCTCACTCTCCTCCTCCAACCTCTCTCTCTCCTCCATAACCCTCACCTCAATCCCACGCAACCGATCATGTTCCAGAATCTTCCTGTCAGGTTGTCTCTGTTTAAACCCGCCGTCTTCAGAGATGGGCGGGTATGGCGCGCCGTAGCCCGCGTTGCGCGGCTTGATGAAGGCGTGGTTGCGCTGGACGTAGCCGGATGTGCCGCTGCCGCGGGGGGTGGTTAGGCCGACGTTTGAGGACATGCCGTTTTAGGGGAGAGTTTTTCGGGGGTGGTTTGGGGATGAGGACCGCTGATGATTCTTTGGTGGTTTGGTGGATGGTGGTCGGTTGAGGTCAAGGTGAGTGGTGCTGGTTTAGTGGGTAGACGGTGAGTGTTTCTCGGTTGTGAGTAGATGAGGCCAGAGAAATGCAGATATCTCCAGAGGACGTTAAGTTCAAATGATAATGGCCTGTATGAAACAACAGACACCGATGTAGTGGCAATGACTACGGAGTAGAAACCGAAGCTGTCTGCAAATAAATCGCAGTCGATCACGTGGCGATAACGATAACAGACTTGGCCGTATTCATCTAATCAACCTTTTGATTGCCACTTTTACGACGTAAAATAGCAACTACTACTACTACTACTATCAACCTTTTGATGTAGTTACTTGTAGTACTCCATTGTTATACATACTTGTAACAACATTACATCAACGATCCTCGATCAACTATCTAATAACACACCAGAGAAGAGAACTATAAACACAAAACAGTACAAGCAACATTTTCAATTGATTTCACTGTATACCATCATGTCTCGTTTTCCACGGGATTTCCCTCGTATGTTCAAGGTTCCCCATTCTGTACCCGTTTCGAAACCAATTAAACCATAAAAGAGAATCCCAGCAACCGTTCGCCGTATCCCTCGTTGGACATGATAGACTGAATTATGGAGACGTGCGTTCATTTCATCACATCAACAGAAGAACAAAACAATCACATGAACAGATTAAAAAGGTTGGTGAAAAGGGGAGTCGAAGAAACAAAAGCAATAAGTGCACGGAAAAGAAAACATAAAAAAAAAAAAAAAAAAAAAAAAAAAAAAGCCAGGTAAGCCAGCCGTCATCCTATGTTACGCCTGAATGCAATTAGGCGGGTGAATCATATATCCCTTGGGATCCCCTGTATGTATACGCCCGATCAATGTAAAACGTTCGGGTACAAAACACAAACATAAAAATAATAATGGGTAAATATTTCAGCAGAAAGGAAGAGTGTTGTGCGCGGTTGAGCATGCTAGTTAGCACCGGTAATTTCGACCGGAACAGTCGCGTCAGGAGTAGTGGCCTCGGAGCTCGATGCCGATGTCACCGTCGTCCGAGCAAGACCTTTGGAGTCGGTTCCATTGCCAGTCTGCGAGTCCGTTGGAGGAGGCGTAGGGGGCGCTGCTCCGACAGACACTTGACCGTTTTCCACGGCCCGTTTCGATGGTTGAGGAGAGGACTTGTGCGAGTTCGGTGGTGTGGTGGACGAGGTAACATGCGAGAGGGCGCTGCTCGAAGGCAGACTAGGGTCGAAAATGAGTTTCTCGATGGCGACGATCTGCTTGCCGTAGCTGTATTTCTTCAGCTGACTCAGCAATGGCTTGATCTGGTCAATGAGTGCCTCTTTCTCGGCGCCTTGGAGCTGAGTGAGAATCTTCTGGATAACGTAGTTTCCATATTGGTCACGCATCAAGCCAAGCAGTGGGCTTTCTCCTCTTTCATTGGGCAATGTGAGCGTGTTGATAATATGCCGACGCTGCGACTCTTCACCGAATTCAATACTCTTTTCGACCACGTTACTGGCAAACTTGTGTTTCGAGAACATGAGAAGCTGCGAAACCACAACGATGATCATGCGCGAGCGGTCCTTCTCCTCTCCATTTTCGATCACGTGCTGAATGACGTAGTTGCCAAACTGGTCGGGGATCAGGTTGGGCGTGCAAGCGTGCAGTTCACCCAGGATCGACTCGCGGTCTTCCTCCTCGCAATGCTCAAGCATGCGCTGGATAACCCGGCATCCGTATGGATGTGCGGCAAGTCGGCTGACCTGGCCCTTGAACGCGTTGATGATGAACTGTACGTAGTGAGATGGGACCCGCTCAATGGCCTTCTGAATGACATGGTTGCCGTTCTGGTCGCGCACACATTTCAACACGTGGTTTTCCAACTCTTTGACCATCGATGCTTGCTGGTCGGTAAGGATGTGCTCGAGAGCCTGTATGAGTTAGCGACATTCTGCGGGGTTGTGGCAATGTACTAACCTTCTGAACAACACGGCAACCATACATCTGAGTGGACAGCGCAAGCACATGTCCCTTCATCTGGTTGGCAAGAATCTTCTTCTGCGTCTGGTTGCCATGCTCAAACAACTTCTGAACAACGTAGTTCCCAAACACATCGGTCATCAGCTGAAGGCAGTTCGGCTGGATTTCACGGAACACCTGCTCCTTCTCATCGCTGTTCGCGGTTTCCAACTTTTGCTGGATGAATCGGGATCCGTGCTGGTCGCCACTGAATTCCACCACATGGTTGTAGATGTCCTGAGAAGTCAGTGTCTGTCAAATCGATTACATCATTTGGAAAACTCACCTTCAATTCATAACGTTTGTTCCCCTTGCTGTTGGCTCTAAACTCTTCCAACAATGGACTGCGCACAACCTGGGACAAATCGTTCTCTCGGGTGGGTCTGGGGGCATATGCTGCTGGCCCGATACCTGTCAGGGGAGAAGCGGGATAGTAACCCGCCAAAGGATTCATACGAGTAGCCTGGTAATTTGCAAGGTCGTATGCGGAAGGGTATTGTACGCGGTGTAGCGGGTTTCCAGGAGACACGAACTCAGCCTCGGCACGTAGTCTGCGCTCCAAGGCGGCCGCCTGTCCTTCGGAGAGACGGCTACCAGAGGCATTCCGGAAATGAGGACCAGCTAATGATGCGCCGTCCAGTCCGGAGTAAAAAGGACTTTCCATGCGAGTGAGCTCGGACGGGGAAATACCACCGCCTTCCATGCGTGCCCTGTTGGCCGTTTGGTAAGTGAGAAGGTCTGCCGCACCGTCACCCATGTATCCTTGAACGGATTGGTAATTCCCCTCATCGCCCGCAGCCTGGGGATACTTGGAGCGGGAGACACTCCCATCAAACGAGCCGTGGGGCATGTAAGAGGGGCGTTGGGTCGGAAAGCCACCATCATTGAGCTGAAGCTTGCTTAAGCCTGCATTCAAGTCCATAGAGCCACCCCCTAGTCTACCATCAAACCCTTGGTTTTCTGATTGGAATGACGGGTGTGAAGTATGCGTCTGTCGTTGGGAGGCAATCGATGCCGAGCTGTGGGGCATATGACTGTAAGGGTTCCGGGGCAGCTGTTGAGCTAGGGCGTCGGGCAATCCTTGGGGTAAGGACGACATGGCCATGGACCCGGTCATATCATCGCTCGATGTGTCCATGCCGGGTTTCATCTGAAATCGCGGGCCCACTGGGCTACCACCAAAGGCGGACGAGTTGACATTGTGTCTGGCATCGCCATTCCTGAAGCCACCGAAACCGCCAAAAGAAATACCATCTGTCGAAGGAGAGATTCCATCGGATGCGCTGTTCAGGTAGGCCTTGTGGTTTGCTGCCCCTCCGGCACCCGCGATTCCAGAGCGTGGCAGGGAGAAGTAGGAAGGGGCGTCGGCCGCCTCAGATAGTGCCGACGCGCTTCGATCGTTAGGTCTGGCTTGCACTGGCGATGTATTCATGGCTGTCGTGCCTCGGGCCAGGGATGATGATGTGTTAACAGTGGTCCAGGGAAGGTTGGGACGCGAAGTCCATCCATCTGATTCGGAGGTCGACAACAGTGACCCGGACCCTGACTTGCCTTCAAAGGCTGTTTCTGCGAGATGTTGATCTACATGGGTTAGCACCTTGGCACTCGGCGGAAAAGTTAGAAAGGCGAACTCACCATCGAACCCATTTCCGAGGTTGTTGTCCCCCCAGATGTTGCTGTTCCATGCCTTGCTCCCACCAAAACTCTTCGCCATAGTAGACCGGTCGTTGCTCATGCCAGAAGAACTGACGTTTGTTCTGTTCGCTCGCACCTGCACCATTGTTAGAAGCGACTCAGTGTATGATTCCAGTGAACTGCTCACATTATGTACGGAGGTCGCATTTGCAGCCATGGTGGACGCCATTCCAAGACGAGAATCCAAGTATTTAGTCAAGTATGTACTCGAATGGGAAGTATTTGCAGGTAAATGGCGGGAGTTTGTTGGTATGTTTGGACCAGGCTACAACACAGTCGACCTGTTATTTGCAAATAATCACCAGGCACCCGGCAAGGCGTAATCCGTACACGGAACGGAAGAATATAAAACTGAATCGACAGGCCACACTGTTAGTTCAGGTCATCAAATGCTGGGTTTGAACAAATGAATCAAGTAAAGTCGACTTACCAAGGGAGAGAATAGAAGGATAAACAGGAAAGGGAACGGATGAGAAAGAAAAAGAAGATGTACGGAAGAAGGTTGGTCCCGATAAAAGTAGGAAGAAATAAAGAAAACAGAACGAGGCTGACAAGGATATTTTCCGTCACGAGCAGCAACGGCGCCTGTCCGACAGGTACAACAAATTATACAAGGGGACCAACACAAAGGAAGGGATAAGAGAGCGAAGGGAGAGAAGGAATCGAACGGTATCCGACGAAGAGAGACGAGGGAACGGAAGCTTGATAAGAGAAGCGAAGCAAGCAACTAACACCGAGCGTAGTAATAGCGGTCGAAGAGACACCGAAGAATAGGAAACGCAAGGTGACAGGAATTGAGGATACTCAATGTCGGTTCTTTCCTCTTTGCGGATCAGACGCTAAGAAACGATCTGCCAACGTGTGTAATGTGTTATATCAAACAGCCTTGTATCGCAACGTTGTTACGCTCCGTGCATGCTCCAGGAACCCCGAGTCTCGCAGATCACCGTCATGTGCCGTTGCCCAGGGTCGACTCTTAAGCGGAGGAAGGACGAGCGAAAGTGCGTGTGCGTATGGATAATGTTATACAGCAGACTGACAGAGAACGAGCGAGACGCGGCGTGGTGTGTAAAGAGAGCGAGAGGGTGTTTTAATCAGACACGGTCGTCGCGGCAAGGGATGGGAGAGGACGAAGGAAGGAGGTTGTGGTGGGAGTAATCGACGAAAGAGAGACGGTAGGAGGTTGGGAAGAATGCTGGTATTGTTGAATCTGTGTTGCGCGATGATGGGAGATAAAATGAGATGGAAGAGAGGGAGAGAGAGAGAAAGAGAGGGAGAGATCGGACGGATGTCAACGAGGAGGAAAAGGAAGAAGAGGAGGAGCAGTCATCCAGTTGTCACACAGGGAGGCGGCGGGCGGTAGAGAAAGAAAAGTGGTGGTAAGTAAGATCAAGTGGTAAGTGGTGTATGCAAGACAGGCAAGTCCAGATGAGCTGGAAGGTTAAAAAAAAAAAAAAAAAAAAACAAAAAAAGCTTT